>NC_142697.1:18214090-18517272 GCF_029641045.1 Salvia hispanica
TACAAAGAGTAATAGTCAAACCAAACTCAGTTGATGTACTAACAAATTACTTGTGAGCAGTTGATTTAAGTGATTAGAACAGAAATGGGGGGTGATCATCTAAAGAGTGTAGATTAACTGAGAACATGTTCTTCAAGACAAAAGAAGCAAATGACACCATCTTAACGTTTGGCAAGGCTGTATTGCCACTTCGGTGGTGTTAATATATGCATCCGTACCTTCCTCGATCCTGTTCTCATCTGACAGTTGCCTCTCCTCATTTGATAGGAAAAAAAATACCGAGTTGTTAACAAGATTACCAAGAGCAACAAGAACCCCAAGACAGAACTGTGCTAGAAGGAAAAAACCAGGGATAGGATAATGCCATAACCCAACCATCTCCCAGATCTCCATATCCTGAGTAAGAAGGAATAACATAAGCCAAGCTCAAGCTCACAAACTGATGCGGTGATGCTGAAGGTCATGATAAAAGTTACCTTCCCGAGTTTCCAGTTCACGTACGCAAAAGCCACATTAAAAATGTATGTGCTTATGGCCCACAAGAGAATGAAAACCAGAAGCAGCCCATTTAATCTGTGCAACCAGATCAAAGATGGAAAGGCATACAAAACATACCCAACATATGCAAGTAATGCAAATGCACATATACTTGCAAAACTGAAGCTCCAATATGAAAGAGCAAACAAGGATACCTGTCATAAGGAAAACAAGGATACCTGTCATACATTTAAAATATAGAATACCATTAATCATGTTTGAATTGAGTTACTGATACAAGTAAGACCCTTCTGAATTAGATTCATTCATGTCTGATTTCTCCTATATAAAACCTCAACCACTTGCATAAGTCATTTTATCCATCATCCCACAAGAGTTTTAAGTTCAAACATACATCAGGAAACAAATCCAAGTGTGTGAATGCATACCGGGAAACCATAAGTGAACCAGTTGATGCTGAAAAACCTGAAAATTGATCCCCTCAATAAAATATTAGTATGCCTCACACCAGACCTGAAACATAGAGAATATTTAACAAGATAGTGAACAGCACAGACACTATATAAATTTATAAATTATTACGACAGATGATTGAAAGCACATGTGCCATATACTTTTGACATAATAAAATGTGATTATGTGAAAGATAAGACTAACAAACTAACAAGACATAATACAAAAAATAATGTTAGCCAAGACGTCATATAACCTTAACATAAGAAAATGAGTAAAGAAGAAAAAGATCTCTGCTAACAAACTCCATAATTTATGTTACATAACAGTTATAAATCAAAGTGTTAATGTAAAAAAAATAATAATAATAATTGTAGAAGACAAAGCAAATCAAGCAGCCAATACCATCCAAATAACACTAGCTTTTGTTACTACTCACAAAGTATGAAATTTATGTTCTGTTGCAGCACGAAGAAATTGCCTGGATTGAAAAGATGGAAATTACAATCAAATGACAGAAACATTTTTCACCTCAGCTGGCGAACAAAAAAGGAATTTCTCGTGGGAAGAAGTTGCTCAGTCAGGCTGCCTTCTCTCATTGACATCATGAATTCCATGTCTTCCAAATCGTGTTTTACAAAAGAGAGCTGCGCATGTACTTAAAGATTAGATATTAACTATTCTTTAAACCGATCATCAAATAGCAGTTTATATATGACATGGAATAACAAATCTACACACCATACATGCTAGTAGTTCAACTAGTATGGAGCACTATATTGCACATTTGCATTGCTGTTGAGGTTTCTTCTAATAAAAGCTTTTTCTTGCCAGTATGAAAAACAGTGGATGTACATAAGTTCAATAAACTCAAAACAGCTGGGAGAGTGGAGGGTTGGCAAGCAAAGTAGAGGCTACAAAAGTGCCCCTTCTGCATAACATATATGCACCATGATCCAGATATGTATCATGCATGTGTCAAATATATATAATAATTTTTTATTTTGAGCTACTGAAATGCATAAACTGGAGCAAAAACAATACCCCATCTTTCGTCATCTCTATAGTCTTGTAATCAATATTATTAAGCACATGGCTACAATGTAGTCATCCACTAACCTACAGAACCTAAAATTTCATCGGAACTTCAGAGCATAAATCATGATTATAGTCAAGGGATGAGTTCATTACGAGCAATCCTGCTGTTATTTCCCTTTTTCACCTAAACTGGAAACACTGATTGTCCCTTAAAAAATAGCCTTCTAAAACCCTATATTCAATCAAATTTACCTATGTGAAGCCCTTAAGTGGTTTAAGTTACTCGTGTAATCTTATTTTCACTACAACCAATGTTCTATCATAATAATGAAGAAACATATGAAAGTTCCATGACAAGCACTTACGATTTATGTGGCTTCCGAAGAACTATTATGCATCAATGACTGTGTTGTTGTCCTCACTTATTTCATTCAGTGTTTTAGAGAATAACCAAAGAGAGTTCCTCAGTTATGAATAAAATTTTATCTAAGTTGTCCAGTTTCAACAATTGAATGAGTTGTATGAAGTTCCTGGAAGTAAAAGGGAACATGTACCCTTTTTAGAATGAAGTATATAACCTCAACTATTTGTTCTACAAAATGCATGCCAAAGTTCTGTTGAAATGGCTGAGAAGAAAATACTAAAATATACATAGATTTAATATTCTCATTAGGAGCCTGATACAATACCCCAATATAAGCTTCACCACAAACCTATAAAATTTGTCAATGTGCTACGTTTTCATATTTCAATCATATCATTAATCAGGAAATGGAAGTTTTCACTGGTACTTTGGGAAGATCTGTCTAAAGTAGTAGATAGCCACAGAAACGGATAAAAGGCATCAAAGATGATTGTAACTAGCCTAATATAAGACTGGTTATACACATTAGCAGATCCACGAATTAATCATCAGTCAAACAAAGGAAACAGGAAAAGTTAAGTGTCAACTCTGTAAGATAATCAACAAATGCGTACCATGTAGTAAAACACCATCAGGGAAATACCACTACATATCTCTTGCCAGTCAGAACTGACACAAGCTTTGTACAGACCAATTGAGTCAGATATCCCTTGAAAAGACTGTGCGAGCCCGACAGGAAGCTGATAAACATAAAGTAGGCCAATATTGAAGCCACCGTATACCCAAAGCAGCTTCCACCACCTTCACAATGTATAAGAAGATAAACACTAATGGAAAACTGAACTCGAGAAACACCATTCCTCACTTTTTGTATGAATGAAGAAAATCTTGTTTTATAAACCTAAAAGAACAACTTTTAAGCGATATTGGAAAGGATAAACAACCTGAAAAGGCCTAAAAAGTTGCTTGTCAGAGACCAATCAACAAGACCAACACAACTGCAAATGAAAAATGGCAACGAAAGCCAAGAGGGATTGCTGATCCCTGTAGCTAACTGCACAGCTGGGAGCAGTAAGCAGCAAACCAACCGGAAACGGTAACCTTCCATTGAGAGGAAATAGACATTATCAGCAAGATATGACATCACAATGAGATCTTTAATTCAAAGTTTTTGCCTTTTGGCATAAATTTTGGTGTTGATATCACAAATATTTCATTTGAAAACAATTCTTAGCAGAGAAATATTGAAGGCTTCTACTATTCAATTAGTTCTGATTGTTTTGTCTCAGCTTGTGATTAGGTATGTATGTAGCAAATTTTAAGAATATAAGTTAATTTCTGCAAATATTTTCCTAGTAAAGACACAGGCAACAAGAAGAATGTTTCAATAATTAGCTACAGTGGATATTGGTCAATTTGACAAACCTATTTGTTCAACAAGCAAAGAAAAATGGTCCCAGCATGAATCTTGAGATCCAATAAAGCCAAATCTGCTCCTGTTGATCTCAATGAAAGCAACTAGTCCCACTAATAACTGTACTACTAAGAAGTAGATAACTGTGGGAGATCTCCAGGATTCGATGCTGCAGAAGCATACATGTTGAAAACCATTCAGGTAACACTTGCCATAACATATATAAGCTAAAAATGCAATATCTAGATCAATTTATTAATGCAGAAGCAGCTTTTTAATGGGAAAAAAATTCCTACTTCATAAGTCCAATAAACTCTATCCACCAAGCTTCTGGAACAGTCCATCTCCGATCCAGAACCGCACTTAAAATTAAAAAAATTACTTGTGAAGTAATCACAACTGCTGAGTATATGAAAACAAACCACAAAGACAGGACTCTCCCTCCATATTCAAATCCTGCCGAATCAAAGGAAAAGAGATTAACAATGAAAAGAGGCATGAAACTATCAGGAAATCAAATACTAAGAGAAAACCTATGCCAATAGATTCTCTGTGTAAAAATGAAGAATATGCCATCAAACTATATGGGAGCAGATAAATGCTGATATATAAGCAGATAAGTAGCCTAATTCTAGTTCACATATATGTAGTAACCTGTTTTAGGGAAAGTGAACCGGAAAATAAGAGAAGCCACCAAATTGATGAAAGAAATCAGACTCCAATTAAGTAATCCAGCTGCAAGAATAACAGAAATTATAAGAAGCAATAATAAGTAGTAGTATCAAAAAAAAGTTCCACGCATTGAAATACATCACATAACAATTTCTAGGAGCTGCAAATCACAAAACATGATATATCATTGGAATTAGCCTCAAATGCAACAGAAAACTGCCAAAACCCAGGCACGAAGTTAAGGTTATAAAGAACAAATAATTAACTTAAAAATTCAGTCTTGCAATACAAAACTCCTCTAAAATCCGTATCAGTCACAAAGTCTATGTAAAAAAGAAGTAAGAAACTCTAAAGAGTGAACTCAATGGCCACATTCAGATCGAACAAGCTAACACGGAGCCAAAATCTAGAGAAGTTTTGGAATGGAATAAAACGAAGCAACTAATAAAACTGAAATAGGATATACCTATCAAAAGCAACAAGGGCAATACAAACCCAACTAGAACTTTCCCCATTATTCCCTCCTCCCACAACTCAGTCTCGTGGCCAAATTTCACGAAGCGCTTCCATCAAATAGAGAGAGGGATCAAGAACTGAAGTTGGTAGTTCAATCAAGGATTTGACTTAACCAGTAAAGAGGGGACTAATAAAAGCCAACTGGTCAAGATTTGAGTCCAGCGCTAAGATTTTTTCTCGGCAAACACGAACTGTATTTGAATCGGATTGGCGGAGTAATCTTCGCAAAGATCAAAGCTTTTTTAATGAACAGTGATTAATGTTAGAAAACAAAGGTGGGAAACCAAAATCGGGATTTTAGATGATAGTATTGTGTTTAGAATATATATTTGCTTTCCATAGTCAGATACACTAATCCCTCTTTAAAGGGATTAAACCTATTAAATAATAATATCAAATTCTATTCAAATAATTGAGCATAATATTTACTAGTACTATATTTCAAATATGCCGCCCTGTACCAATCAAGTTCAGCAATTAAGCCTCTTTGAATTTTATTGAGGAAAAATTAATATAACTAGCAATTTATATGAAGTCGAATAAAACTCATCCTGTCATCCAATCGTGACTTCGTGAGAGTAGCGTTGGCATATAGGAGGGTAATATTGTCTTTTTACTTTGGGTCATTTTCATGTTTGAGCCCAGTAGACACAGTATTGGGCTTATAAAGATCGATCGGCCCAAACTGTTTAGGGAAATCTAATCGCTTTTGCTCAAGACTTCCAACAAAATTGAGTGTCCAGAATTTGATCACTTAAATTGTGTGTAAATTATACTACTAGTCACAGTATAATTAAATTTTTATAATTTGGTGCAATATGTATATGTAAATTTTTATATACTCTCTCTGACCACCAATAAACGTCTCTTTTTGTCATTTTCATTCGTCCACCAATAAATGTCTCATTTGTTTTTTTACTATACTTTTGTTAATGAATCTCACATTATACTAACTTCCTTTCCATTCACTTTTCACTCCATTTTTCAAAACTCGTGCCCGATCAAAATTGGTCTTATATTGGTGGACAGAGGGAATAGTTTTTAGTCCTATTAACTCGATTAGTCCTCACTTGAATAGCTCTCAACTCAAATAGAACTGTGACTCAAAATGTGATAAGTTGACTTAATTGATATCCCAGTTATATTAGTCTAATTTACCTAGAATACAAAGTTGTGGCGATAATACGCTACATATGTGGTTGGCCTACAATGAATAACATTTATGAACTATTGATCCGGCTAATGATATAATTATGACACGATTTACTACATAGTACATCAGAATTGGTTATAGACATAAAAATTGAAAAATACAATCAATTTTTTATTTCGACATTAAAGTCGTGGGAAGGTAGGAAATGATGCAAAAATAGGTCGTACATTAAATAGAGCTCATCCCGTAATCAGCCAAATAGGGTTTTCAAAATTTCATTACCAAATTTTATTTGATTCTCAATTTGAGTAACAAAGTTAAAAGTTAACTCACGTTTATTTAGTGGCGCAATATAAATCAATTTGTGACAATTGAAGAGTAAAGAACTTTTACTTCTTCAGATAGAGAGAGAGAGAGAGAGAGAGAGAAATGTTTCTTCATGGTAGAAGACAATACTATTCAGTCCAGACCATTTTGTGAGATCCCTTTTTTAACAAATTAATTCATCTTTGTTGTCCATTTCACTAACTTTATCATTACGGTGTTGGTAAGTTATTGAAAAATAGTTTGATTTTTCTAGTTATTTCCTTCGTTTCGACTAGTTTCTCGAACACTTGTTATTGTTGTGTGTTCTCGAGCTCTAACATTTTTTTGCCTTTTTGTTGTACTTAGTTAAGGTGATTTTGGTGTGGTTTGTTGATTATTTTATTTAACTAGGTGGACATGCAATTAAGAATCAGTGTTATTTTGTGAATCTTATTTATTTATTTTATTTGTGTGTTTATAATCTTAGCTTATTCGGGTATGTCAGTGAAGGGAAGTTGCGAGGATGTTGAATTTGTCAAATTAAAGCTTTGCAGGTAGTTTTTATTCTTGTCTGTCACTAGAAACGCGACTAATATGAAATTAAAGAACAGAGAATAGAAAGAGGAATGAAGAAATCAATGAATTCAACAACATAACTTCAATTATTAGCTCAAAAAAATAGATGAATAAAACAAACTCACATATGAGAGGGTCAAGTATAAGTATCGAGCATCAGTGAGCATCAGTACTATATACCAGAGATAACAATTTACTACACTATCATTTGTTCTAACAATGGAAGCAATTTAAAGAGTCATACGATGCCATGTATGAAGACATGCACCATAGAGGGTCTATATAGGTTTAGCATTTCTCAACATCTCCTCAGCCATTGCGTTAAACTTGCATATTTTTTAAAGATATGCAGGGTTGAATACTTGTGTACTCAGTGGACACATGCCGCAATAATACATTTTCCCAAAATAAGGTTTTGTCAAGTCATGATTAAGTGACTTTGGGATTTTTTTTCTTAAAAGACCAGAGCACACTAAAATTATTCGATGATGCATTCAACGTACGTGCACACTAGCATGAGCAGTGACTCTTCCCTAACTCTAACCTAAATTAACCCTAGTATGGACTTTTCCCTTACTATGACCCGAATTTAGTATTTCATAACAATGACGTAATATGAACTCTCCCCTTGGTATTCCAACTCATATACATCTCAATAAAACAAAAACATTTATGATAGGACAATATTTGAAATGAATGAAAGTGCGAGTTTTGAGAAAACATCATCTCATAAATAATTGAACGTATTTAGTAATTTTATCCATGCAATAATGCATGACAGAAAGCCCGCCTGATATGCTTAGATCTTTTATCAGAAGTTCTTGCTCCGATCTTATTTTTCTTGCAGACCTACCTTTTTGAAATAAAAAATATTCCTAATACGAGGATCACATCAAGAATTTCTATAACTTGATTCGAATACTTGCTTCCTATGGGATATTCTTTCTATCCTGCGTCTTTTGTTCGAGATTTTTGAAGTTCTCGTGCATTAATTAAATCAGAGAAATTGAAAAATTCCGTTATACAACCCAAAAAACTACTCCATCAATCCGGAGACTATCTTGTGAAAATGCAAAAATTCAGTCCGGAATTAAATCAACCCGGATTATTACTTAGATCCAAAGTTAACAAAAAAATCCCAAATCCCAGCCCATTTCTACCATCTATCTCCGGCCCAGCAATAAAAAAATTTCTGTACAGGAGAAAACAACTGTTCTTCTACATTCTTCTCCCCCAAATCTGCTGCCCTAATTCCAACTCCCCTTTCTCTCTCTTCTCCCGCCCTTCCTCAGCCTGCCCTAGGTCGGTCGCCGGCGTCCTCTGGCATTCTCCGCAGTCGCTTCCTCCATTTCTATCGGTCATGCTCTTTTCTCTTCTCTTACTCTCACTCTATTTCCTTAGCTAATCGATTTTAAGTTAATAAACTTGTGAAATTTGTTCTTCTTACTATACAAACTGGAGATTGATGCTACATTCCTACTTCGTTGAGGTTGTATTTGTCATAAATTTGCCACTTATCAACTGATATATCGCTGACCACTACAGCAGGTTGGAGCTGACGGAGTAAGAAACATGAGTGAAAATTGCAGTGTCTGTGACTGTAGTGTTGACTGTGGCGGTAATGGAGTCTCGTCTCTTTCGGCCAACGACAAAGGTAGAAACAAACGGAAATTTTTATCTGATTTGTCCCTGGACATTTCAGCCGAAGCATCAAATTTATCTCTAGAGGAAACATTCCGAAATGCTTTGAATGAGTTGGGTTCGATAATGGAGAGGTCTGGAGACGCTAACACAGATAAACTTCAAGGCTCCGATTGGGATAGTCCTGTGGTCTGTCAGCTTGAGGAGTTGTTGTTGACCAGTTTAAAGGTGATATTCGACAGCGCGGTGAAGAAGATTATTGAAAGTGGCTACACAAAAGAAGTTGCTGAATGGGCCATTTTGTATAGCAGCCTGTTCAATGGTGGTAAAGATGCCGTGTCTAATGTTGTTGACAGTGCTTTGAGTATACTGAAGAGGGACAAGGATATTAGTACGACAAAGCATCCTGTATTTGAGGGGCTGGAGAGCCTCGTAGACTACACACTGTTGGAGATGATATGCGTGCTTCGGGAGATTAGACCCTCCTTAAGTGTATCAGAAGCGATGTGGTGCTTATTGATAAGTGATTTGAACCTAGTGAATACATGTCCAGCGGAAGGAGGCACCGTGGGTGGTTCTTGTAGCCAAGAAGCTTCTGAAGAGAGCCAAGCACTTCCCCAGCCTAAATCTGAGACTTCTAGCACCAGTCAGATAAAGGATTCTAACGACTCAGGCAGTTCAAAACAGATAAATCCCAAGCATAAAGGCTGTGAGCCAAAATCCTCCTCTGGTGGTGAATTGGCTAGTCCTGGAAAAGAATGTGTTCTTGCTGCTCTAGAAGCGAAGGGAAACTTGTCGAGCTTTGTGAAGGAGCATTTTCTGAGTTCGTTTCAAGGGAATACCACGGATGAGAAAGCAGTGGGTAATAAGAAAGGGTTATCGGTTAATTCCAAGAGAGATATGCTTCGACAAAAGGCATTTCAGTTTGAGAAGCATTACAAAGGACGTCTGACTAAGGGAGCTTTCAAGGCCAAAGTTGCTGCGTGGGGAAGTATGGTGTTAGACAAGTCATTATTGAGGGCACCGCCCGGAGGTGCTACCATTGCGATGAAGGGAGCAGTTCATTCCAAGTTACCAACTCCGGCTGGAACTAGTAGTTCTGCTGCGGAGAAAAACAGCCATCCTTCAAGCAATTCGCCACCCCTTTCATCCGCCTGCGATGCTTCAAAGGGCGGGGCCAATGTTTCTGATACTCCCAAGGCTATCGATTATTATGCTTTGATCCCATTTGACGAAAATCAGCAGAAGCGCGTCCCTCAAGATGACAAAGACGAAGCCATTGTGACACTAGTCCCCTACAAGCAAGAGATTGAGAAGGAGCTCCAAGGATGGACGGAGTGGGCAAATGAGAAGGTCATGCAAGCAGCACGGAGGCTTGGGAAGGACCAGGCGGAATTGAAAATGTTGAGGCAGGAGAAAGAAGAAATGGAGAAATTCAAGAAAGAGAAGCAAACTTTGGAGGAGAGTACCGTAAAGCGGCTTTCGGAAATGGAGCATGCCCTGACCAATGCGACAGGCCAGATTGAGGTGGCTAACTGCACCATCCATCGCCTTGAGGAGGAGAATCATCTGTTGAAAAATGATATGTTGGCTGCAAAGATGCAGGCAATACGTGCGGTTACTAACTTGGAGTCCGCTCTGGAAAGAGAGCAGCAGACCCTCAAGAAACTGCAGTCATGGGAGGCAGACAAGGGTATTGTCCAAGACGAACTCACAAATCTCCAACGCCAAATAACGTCACTCAACAAACGACTCGAAAAAGCTAGAGGCCGCAAGGATCAGTTCAAGGTAAGCCATGATTTGTATTTTTGCTTTATCAATTCGTTTAGGGTGTATAAACATCTTGCCCCGGATGTACAATATGCACATGTATTTCGATGCATCCATCATAGTAAAAATCTAATTGTGATTAATAAATCCTAATAAGAGATTAATAACCCCAACTGGGCTTGGTGAACTTTAATTGGAGTAAAAGAATCAACTAGATATACCCTAGTTTATGCCCTTTTTCTAAGTGCAAGGTTAAACTGTGACACCATTTCAGGCTCTGTGGAAGCAGGAGGAGAAGGAAAAATCAAAAGCTCAAAAAAATATTGATTCCTTGAAAAGCAAATTAGATGAAGAAGAGGCTTTGATGAAAGTGGAAGCTGACAGCATAAAGCAAGCATCCGAGAAGGAGATGCAGAGATGTGAAGCCGATATCAAGAGGCTTCAGAAAATGATAATGGAGCTGAATCTCGAGTCTGATAAATATAAGATAGCAGCTCTTAACAAGGGCTACGGCAGCTATATGACGGGCCTCCCTGGATCAGAGCCTCCTAAAGTGACAAATGGGTTTGCTGTCTTTCAGGATAACGCAAGCGACTCTCCAGATGTTAAGCCAGAGAGGGAGTGTGTCATGTGCATGACAGACGAGATATCTGTGGTTTTCATCCCTTGCGCGCATCAGGTTCTTTGCACTCAGTGCAATGTGATCCACGAGAAGCAAGGGATGAGCGACTGCCCTTCTTGCAGGACGACCATTCAAAAGCGCGTCTCTGTTAGCTATCGCTGCTGAACATCTCCTTATATTGCGTGTAGTATCAATTGTAGTTTGTAAACAGCTGAACTGAGAAAAAAGGGTTAGAATTGATGAATCAAATTGGGGAAGATAGTTTACTAACAAAGTAAAGGGGCGCCTCTCTCTCGTCTTTCTTGAAATTTTTTTGCGTGTTAAATCTATATGTGAATATATTTCTCGTATGCAAACTGCACACGTAAGTGGAAAGTAACAAATTTTAGATATTTGTTAGTATTCCGTCTTGCATATTACCATGTCCTTTATGATCATGCCTCTAAAAATCAAAGAAGCACATGTGTGTCCTTATGTAGGTGGAGACTGATATAGCTAGGATATAACAATATAGTCATATTGAAATTGATATAGATATTACAGGGATAATTATACCTTCATTTATAAATAGTTAATATATGACATCTTATCGCAAGATGTCGATATGTCCGAGTGGTTAAGGAGACAGACTTGAAATCTGTTGGGCTTCGCCCGCGCAGGTTCGAACCCTGCTGTCGACGCTATTATTTTGTTTTCTTGTTCCTGGAATTAAAATTTATTTTTAGCCAACGAAAATTATTCTCAATGATTTAGAACAAATATTGCATCTTAGTGACGAAACCTACATGATTTATGTGTATCCTAAATAAAAATTACATAACCATCGTTTGATTTTCATGAATCTTCTGAGCATCGGCAACAGTTTTGGGTTCAAAACCCAACTCCATTTTTTTAATCAATTTTTATTTTTATTTTTTATTTTTTTTTTCTTTGATTTTTCTCGTAGAATGTTTAAAGTATTTCGCTATTATGTATAATTTGCATGTAAATATTTTAACTTTAATGAATCTTATTTTTAATTAAATCAAAACATAATTTAATTATATTTCATAATAAATAAATTGAAATAAGAAATGAATTAAAAATTAAAAGTGAGACTCATGAATAATTAAAGAAAAATGACAATACGGATTTAGGGTAAAAAGTAGTCTGAGATCCATAAATTTTGCAATGAATGAATGATTTAAAAAATACTATAATTGTGGACATTCTCGCTACGAAACCACATGTTTTATCAATCTTTTATGCATTTATGATGTTATTTTGCATATTATTTGAAACTACTATATATGGTGACATAATCAACGCACGACCTGATATGCTCAAACGACGAAGTACATCGTTGCTCGGCGTTGGACAACACTTCTATTGTAGGTGGGCTTTTATTTTATTTATTATTAATACATTTTCTAATTTAATTTTCAGAAACTTTTTCTTTTCCATTTTCATCTTTCACTTAGACTTTCGTAATTATTCGCCCTCAACCATACACGTTCCTATATCCTTTTTCTAAAAGTGAAAATAAAAAAGACGAACAATGAATAGTACTTATAAAGTAAAAATATAAACTTTGAATTATAGACGAAATATAAAAAAAAAAAAAACGATTTGCATTTTCCTTAACAATAAGTCTATGCAACCAAATTTTATACAACCAAAAATTGATTTATTTGAGAGAAAAAGTAATTTATATATACATTTAATTAAAAAGTATAGACATACATATAGTATAGGGAACGTGCATAATATTATGGTATTTGTGTATAATTTTTAAATTTTTTTTGAACCATAAAATGTAATTAATGCATACTTTAATTCAAATTTGAAAAATAATAGAGAAGTAATTCAAATATAAAAATAAAAAATAAAAAATGAGGCCAAAGACTAATAAATTGTTTTTAAAAAACTAACTATATTTATTATTTTAATATTTAATTAACATAGCTAATATAATCTTATTTTGGTTTTACAAAATTTGGTTGTTTATAATTGCTCTTTCCTTGAATGAAAGCTTACGTCATATCATAGAAAGATTTCCACTTTACGAAAAACCTATGATAATAATTTCCACTTAAAAGACGAAAAAACTAATCATTAATTTATGAATTCTTAATTACCACTAATAAGCTTTCCGTTGCTTTGGCAAGTCAATTTCCCTCACGTTTAAATCACACCCTTTGTTTCTCAATCCGATCTCTAACGACAAAAAGGAAGCCTTTGATTGCGTTGTGCGTACGGTTCAACAGAGAGAATACACAGCAATGGAGATTGTGGGGCAGCTGCAGAAACAGTTTGTTGACTTCTCTACTTCTCTTTATCGCGAGGTTTGTTTTTCTCTATTAATCTGAGAAGAATTGAATCTTGATAGATTTTTTCAACAACTCTATGGATTTTGCCAATCTAAAGATTTTTCATTTAAGAGGGCTTTTGTGTTGTGAGAAAAAAGTTGTTTTCAGGAATTTTGGAGAGGGCTCTCAAAATTTTGTTAATCTAACATTAATTATTGGTTTGAAATTTTTGGGAAAAAGGGTTTCTTGGATGAACAGTATCTCCAGCTGCAGAAATTGCAAGATGAGAGCAACCCTGATTTCGTGTGTGAAGTTGTCTCACTCTTCTTTGATGATTCTGAGAAGCTTCTGAATAATTTGGCAACTGCTCTGTGAGTTTTCTTGATTTCTCTGCTTCTTTTGTTGGATGTCTCCTAAATCTTTTGTTTTCTATTTTTTATGTAGTCAGCAGCAGGTTGTAGATTTCAAGCAGGTTGATGCTCATGTTCATCAGTTCAAAGGCAGCAGTTCAAGGTAATAGTGATCAAGAATTTGATATAAACTGCACTGTTTCATCCATTCGAATTCATGAAGTTGAGATCTTATGACTTGATTATGCCATCCGAATTTGTGTTTTGCAACAAACTGTTTGTGTTGAGAGCGTGTAGACTTAGATCTGGCTGCAGTTCTAGGCCGGTTGCTCGTTTTCTTCTAGTTGTTTACCGCATTGTTTGATCCTCGTTCCATCTAATACCAGCATAGGTGCACAAAGAGTGAAGAACATGTGTGTTGCATTCAGAAACTTCTGTGAAGAGAAGAACCTTGATGGGTGAGTTCTCGACTTTCTGCTCATCTAATTCTTCGTACTCATCTGATTTATACTTTTTGAGTACTGGCTTGTTTTGATAAACATTGTGTAGATTAGATCATCATAACTGCTAATAAGAGCATTTTCACGTTTCGGGACCTAAAGTATGCTTATAGGTATCGGTCATATGTTGTGATCGACTCACAATTGATGATAGTATTGTTTTGATGCAGGTGTTTGAGATGCTTGCAGCAATTAAAGCACGAGTATTTTCTTGTAAAGAATAAGCTCGAAACTTTGTTTAGGGTAAGTTTTGTGTGTGATTTTTATAGGGTAATCTATCTTGTATTCCTCTAATGTGTGCATTTAGGTCTATCTATGTATCTATCAGCTTATATTCTTTATGCAACTCTTTTGTTGAATGCTGCAGTTGGAGAGACAAATCGTGGAAGCCGGTGGGACAGTTCCCGTCATAGGATGACTTGTTATAAGCGTATGATGTTAGTTGTAGTGCTCAAGATATTGAGGTGAATGTTTTGTGTGAATTGAATTCTATTTTGTCTTGTGCTTGAGTTGTGAAAACATTCTGCACTCATCTAGCCCTAAATTAATGCTTGTATTTTCAGACAGGAATATTCTGCTTATCACTGAATATTAGCTACTTATACCTTTGACCGATTTATTAAAAACTGCAACTTTTAGTTTCTACTACCGTTGTATTGAATCCTCAATCCTCTTCTATATCGAACAAACACATATATAATTCAATATTTCATCATTGCCTTTTGATTTACATATGATCCTGGGGAGTACTCAAAACTTTGTTTGATCAAATGCAAGCCTGTTTGATGGTTTTGTCTATTTTCCTTGTTTAATTAAATGGAGTCATGTTGAATAGAACGTCCAAACCAATTTGGGATTTAGATGGGTTATCTTTGTAATTTTAACCAAATGTCGTCGTGGTTTAATTTTAACAATTTATAGGGAGTAGTTTTTAATCCAAGAGCAAATGTTCTTTCTCATCTTACTTGATCAAAGATGAGAATTTTCAAAATACCAATTGATAAGAATTTTACAAATGATCTTTATTCATGAAACCACATTTTATTTGCTCGATTACACAACCACATTTTATTAATGAAAAAAAGAAGATACAATATTTGGAGTTGCAATGAAACCAAGTCTTAAAATATTACAAGCTCAACTAGTACATCATTTTATGCAAAGGCATTTGGGCTGGGATACATCAAGCCCATTCACTTTTTAATCCAACCATCTTTAAGTATAGCCTGTTAGGCTCAAATTTCAGCCTCCAAATCATAGCCCAAATGATTATCCCAAAATCCGTGCCCTAAAAATAGGAACAAGAATCAATTTTATCCATCTACCAAATGAACGAGGCAGTGAGAAGAGAGTGAGGGAGAATTTCGCTTAACATCACCAATCATTTCAGGTAACACTCAGTGTCACACCCAACAACTCCTTTATAGCAATAATATGTTAGATTTCCCAGCCAAGCTGCCTTCTTTACCACGTCATCAACCTAGGGTTCCTGATTTTGGGAATCGAGAGTCCGATCTATCTCCCTGATTGGGCTGCAACAATTATTTAAGTGGGCTGGGATTTATTGTGCTTGGGTCGATAGGTTTGTAAATGAGCATCAGGCTATTCCGGTTAAATATTTTATATGTTGGACGCTTCAATAATTCTGAGATGACTATTTTATCTCTTCATTTATTTAGTTTCCCAAATGATTAATTCAAACAACTTATTGTGTCTGAATTTATTAACGCAAGTAATTAAATCAGGAAGACTTTAGAAATTCCCTAAGAAAGAAACAGGAATAAAATGAACACCGTGCATGCATTCTTTTAAGTTAAACGATTTTCTTAAAGTGTGATTAACATGCCATCTTTATTTAAAAAAGGATATCAACACAAGCAAGTTAAGATCAGAGCCAGAATTTCTAAAAAAGAGACATAAGCTTATGAGATGGACTTTCTTTTAGATAAGAAATATCTTTCGAGTATGATGTAAGTTATTTATCTTCTTGCTTTGCCATGTTTTGGTTTTAGCAATGCCTATATGTTTGTCTAGTAAGGGGAACGTCCCTACTACGCTAGTTTAATTTAATCGAATTCGGGTCGCTAGTCATGGTAAACTGAACTTGCTATCTTTAGCGAAGTGCGGTTGTAGCAAAATAGTATCAGAGCAATTTTTTTTACGCTTTGGACCCAACAGTCTTCTTTCTCTCTTAGTCGAGAGTAGTACCAAGTGGACTAAAAGTTTAAATGTCGAAGTCCCAACACCTAAACTTGTCACGCTCAACCAGAAAAAGAGGTAAACAGTTATCAAAAGAGAAAATGGAGAAGGTTTAATATAGTAAAGGAAGAGGTAACACATTCTCTCTGAGTTACAGATATCCAGTTTAAGAGGAGGAAGTGATTTCGTATATTTTGAGAGAAGAGTGAGATTTGAAATTTGAGTGGTTTAAAAAGTTGAAAGAAAAAAGTATCTTTCAACGGGGAAGCCTATGACACATGAAACTATTGAATATAGAATTGAGATTGTCCATAGATACATAAAATGTTTAAGATGCATGTCCTTTATTTGAACATGGTTCGACCTCAAACTGAACATACTAATTACAATTTCACTATAGAATGCCTCCAAGACGTGTGGGACGACCGCGAAAAGAGGGATTGCCTAAAGAGGAACCTGAAGGAAATGAAGCAGGAAGGGGAATACCACCAAAAGATGAACCTGAAGGAAATGAAGCAGGAAGGGCAATACCACCGCCTCTGCCTTCACTCCCACTAGAACGAAGTATTGTTGAACTGGTCCTGAGTCAGAACCCACCTGAGTTTAATGGGATGGGAGACCCGTCTATTGCCGAGACATGGATACGTAGTTTGGAGCGTATTTTCAACTTCCTGCGTTGCACTAACCAGGAACGCTTGAAATGCGCGACTTTTCTGTTGACTGGATCAGCCGACTATTGGTGGGAAGTTCGGAGAAAGACCATGACTCCAGAGCAACTGGCACAGTTGACTTGGGAGGATTTCAAGACTTGTATACATGACAAGTATATTCCAAAGAGTTACCGTAAGGCAAAGGAAATTGAGTTTTACAATCTGAAGCAAGGCCTAATGTCTGTGGCATAATATGATTGTATGTTTTGTTACATGTCTCGATATGCACCTGACCAGGTTGATACTGATGAGAAAAGGGCCAAAAAGTTTTGTGTCGGTCTGAAGCACGAGATCAGGATGTTATTGGCCAGTCAGGGAGGACTATCCTACCGTGAGTCCCTCAGACGAGCACTCGATATTGAAGCAGTTATGCTTGAGGAGAGATCTGTGGTGAATTCTGCTCCAACGCTTCCACCGCAAGAACATAATTTTCGAAAGAAGAGGAACTGGGATGGGGACCAAATCCTACATGGGCATAATAAACAACAGACTGGCCGAAACTACCCACATGATGGTGGGAGACAAGACGTTCATAATCAGAGGGGTGGATACCGACCTAAGACCCCTCTTTGCGCTAAGTGCTCCAAGAACCACTTTGGGGAGTGCAAGGCTGGGAGTGATGAATGCTACCATTGCGGCAGGAGTGGACATTTCTC
Organism: Salvia hispanica; assembly: GCF_029641045.1. Taxonomy (NCBI): domain Eukaryota; kingdom Viridiplantae; phylum Streptophyta; class Magnoliopsida; order Lamiales; family Lamiaceae; genus Salvia; species Salvia hispanica. The sequence continues at coordinate 18,231,817 of NC_142697.1, forward strand.
CAGGGAATGCCCAAATAAAAATGCTGGAACGGGGGGAAGGTTGAGCTACCAAGGACCACGCCTCCATCTGCAGGGCACTTCAGACTGAACCATGAGTAAACCCAACTCTGCCCCTACACCACCAACAACACAATGGCTACAAGGAAGCTGTTTGGGAATTGGAAGTCAAATGAAGGAGAAATACTAGCGCAATTGTTTGAATGGCATAAGTAAAACTCGGAATGAAGTTTTATTAATGTGGGTAGAATGTGATGTCTCACCTTTTTCTTTTTAAATAGTTTGTTCGCGAGTAAACGTTGGACATTTAACCAAATGTCTTGTTGGTTTTATTTAGACAATTTATGAAATAGTTTTTATCCAAGAGCCCATGTTCTTTTACAATTTTACTTGATTGAAGATGAGAGTATTCCAAATACCAAGTGATACAAATTTTCAGAATCGTATATTTATTTATGAAACCACGTTTTATTTACTGGATTACGCGACAATTGAGATGATGCGAATGAAATCAAAGAATGAGATATGTTTTATTAGTGAAACAAAGAAATTGCAATATTTGGAAATGGAATAAAACCAATGAATCATTTCATGCTAATGCAGATTGGTTAGGATCTCTCCTTTTTCTTCACCTTTGATTGTAACCATCTTTAATAAGTATGGTACTTAGGCCCAAATTTGAGTCTCCAGATCTTCGCAACAGATGTGTCTTGTGATTATTCCAAAATCTGTTACCGCAATTGTTGTCACCGCCCTAAAAATAACGAACAAAATCAGTTTTATCCAATCACAAATCCCACTACTAAATCCCAACATCTGATTTCAATCTATATATGGGTGGAAAGTGGAAACACATCACCATTAGTTTTCTCTCTACACGACATTAGGTTAGGTTTAATTAACTATTTAGTTTCTAAAATTACCCTGTTTGACATAGATTGTGTTTTGAGAAAGTAATTTGATTCCAACTTCCCGTTTTTGGTAAAAATATGAAAAGTAATATGATTCCTCATTATTAAAGTTTCATGTTTAGTGAAATTATAAGGAAATAAGGAACATAATCTAATTCCTTAAGTGAAAAGTTTGAAACTTTTTTTGGTGGAAGAAAATAAAGGGGTATTTGATAAGTTTGAATATAAGATGAGGGAGCTTGAAAATAATTTTCAGAAATTTTCTTATGTCCAACCCATTTATGCCCTTTTCCCACAGGGGGCCATGTAAAATTTTACAACCCAATCCATCTACTTTTATATGGAACATGGGGAATAACTAATTTTTTTTTATGTAACACCAATTTATATGGAACAATATTTTGTTACCTTTCACATTATAATACTCTACCTCACATAAAAATCTTATTACCCTATAATTCCACTTCCACATAAAAATCTTATTACCCTATAATTCGAAGTTCAACTTACATTTGGCGAGAAATTTTCAGGATTATTTGGGTAAAAATTAAAGAACTGTTCAATTGTCTTTAAGAGAAGAACTAGAACTTTTTTTTTTCTATTAAGTGTTTGAAAATATTAAAAAAATAATATACTTACTAGGAGTAATAAAGAAGAGAGAAAAGTACAGTTTGTTGATTCAACAAACAACAGTTCAAAAAATAGGAGTACCAACAATGCACATAATAATTCTGGCACAGCTCCTAATCGCAATGGCAGTAATCATTTTCACTATTCCAAAGCCTAAAAATAGTGTTATGGAGTAAATAATAAGCAATCATGTTTTCTGCACTCTGAAAATTAAACCGCTGTACAATAGTCTTGGATTTATTTAAGGAACATTTAATTTTTGGTGCACTTGTCTTTATTGGTGATAAGAATTCTGTGTCTTTTTTATCCAAATTTTAGAAATAAAATTACAGTTATAATTTTGTTTGAACTTTTTTTAACATGGTTTTGAACATGTACCACATTTTTGTGATATATAGTAATGTGTTTTTATCTGTAAAAAATCAACTCATATAAATTTCATTGTTCATTTATTAAAAATTGATTGGTGATCACGGACCATTAAGTTTATTTTGCACGCAGATATTTTTTATTGGCAAATATCATAAATAATCCTATAAATTTAATAGTCACGTTATTATGGGTTTGAATAAGGCAATTTAGACCATGTCAATAAACCACTTTGCTACTAGATCCACACACCTATAAAAAGACTTAAAGATATGGATATTATTATTATTATTATTATTATTATTATTATTATTATTATTATTATTATTATTATTATTATTATTATTATTATTACTTGGAACCATACTAAAGTTTATTAGGACGACTAAATTGCACAAATACCACTCATTCTGATATAGATTTATTAAAAGTGATTTATATGTTCAATTATTACAATAAAATAAAATTTTGAACCACACGCCATATAGGTTTAGTTTAATTACAAAATTTATTGATTATTAATTATTTGGCATGCATAAATGACATTGGTAGCTCAAGAATCTAATGATGAGACCACTCCGTCATAATTGTACATCTATTAGGTACTACTCTTACTCTCATTCATGGTATTATAATAAATTTTATGCCTCTCAAATTTAAATAGAATAATTTGTCAATGTTCTTTATCAAAATAGATGCATACCTAATATTACGAATAATGGGAATGGATAAATACATATTGTACTTTTATAATCAATCCTAAAAGGGAAAATAATTGTGGATAATCATTCAAGTACTATAATTGATTACTGTAGTAAGTACATTAATGAGTCAAAGTGTCAAACGATAATGGCAAATGTAATGAGAAAAAATTGAGTGCTGAAGATGCACCACATGGCAATGAGACAACTTTGACAAATAGATCTATAAAAGTCTCACTAAATCCTTTCAATAGTAATACTCCCTCCGTCCCACATTTATAGTAACATTTAGTTATGGCACATGTTTTAAAGAATTGGTGGAGTGTGTAATTAATGAAGTGAGAGGTGGAGTGTGTAATAAATGAAATGAGATGGTGGAGTGAGATGATGAAGTGTGTAATAAATTAAGTGAGTTGGTTGAAAGTGGGTCCCTCTTTGACTTTTTAGTTTTTTTTTGTTTTGATTTATTTTAATATAGATAAAGGCATTTGGGTGTATTTTTAGTGAATAATGGAGTAAAATTTTATGTGCGAATATGGTAAATTCTAAATGTTACTCCAAATGTGGGACGGATTTTTATGGTAAAATGTTACTACAAGTCTGGGACGGAGGGAATACTTTCTAAAAATGGACATTATTATAAATTTTGGAAACTATTCAGAAATTAAGATTACCTTTAATATAATGAATGCATATATATTTGACCCAAATTCTTCCACTATGAACTATAAATTGTTTCGTCCTTTCATATTTCTAATTTTAAGTATAACTTAATGTATATAAAATATATGTAACAATTATCTTATTATATTTTGATTTTAGAGTTTTTAATGGTATCTTAATGATAATTTAATATAATAAAATTAATCTTTATAGTTTTCTTATTATTAGCTACTTATATATTTAATATAATTATTCTTATATTCATTATAAATGGTAAAATAAGTACGGAGTATAAGAATGAAACTATAGGGGAGTGATCAATTGTTAACTAATTAGCAATTCCAAATTAAAACTAAATCTTAGCCTAGAAGATCTAGTGGTTGAAATAATGCCACATGGATTATATTTTTAATTAAGAAAATTAATAAATAAAATTAGAGGGTATTAATGTCAATTATCTCTCATTAAAATCATCTTAAAACTTTAAATTTACGTAACTCTCTCGATTTAAATTATTTTTTCGCAAAAAATATATCAAATTAAAGATAATTTTATAAGGATTCCAACGAGATCTGAATTGCATATGTTCCGACGACGTTCGGATGATAATATTTAATATTTTTTATTTTAGTTTTCGGATGTATTTTAGTTTATCAACAAATACATAAAAAAATCTCAATAAATATGTGTTGATATTTTCTTGTACTAGTGTTGATATTCTTATGTCATATTGTTGATATTGGTAATACACTATGTTGATATAAAAAAACATTCACGAAAATTATCATATGATAACATAATGACGATATTACCCTTTTGTTGATATTTTGTCTACTATTTATTGAGATTCGTAAGATTTAATCTCATCCAGTCATTTTAAAATCTAAAGATGGAGATTTGATCTTGATTTTGAATTAGAGTCCTATAAGCATTAAAATGACCATGAAACTATATAATCATTCATAATTTCATACATTTAATGTAATGTTAAATTTTTGGGTTTTTAGTTTAATTTAACGTTATGATTTTCATTTGTAATTTTTTGCATACATATAAAACAAGAAATAAAGTAAACAATATATTTAAGTTATCATTACAATAACTGTGAAAAAAAACACAAATTATTTACATTATTTCTAAGAATTATGGTATTTAATTCATATATCTAGTAGTTAATTAAGTGTTCTCTTAGTAAGTGATTTTTTTATCACACTTCAAAGACTAATTTAATTACACTGAAAAATCAATCTCAAATTATGACCTAAAAAGAAAGGTGAGAGTAACATATGCCGGAGGGAGTATCGCAAAACATAAAATAATTCTAAAAATGGATAATCTAGCCAAATAGTTTTTTTTGTTTAGGTAAGCAGTAAGCTAACATATTATCTCATACTTATATTCTACTCCCTCAATTCCATATAAGCGTTTCTTTCGACAATCAATTTAAGAAAAATTATGTTAAGTGATTAAGTAAAGAAAGAATAAATAAGGAAATGAAAAAGATAAACAGATGAAGAAATAATAAAATAAAAGAGAATAAAATAATTGAGAAGAATGGTGTTAATTTTTATTAAAATGAAAAATGATTCTACTGCTATAAAATATAACTTCACTACTATGAAACAGAGGGTACGATTTTGGTAGGTAATAATTTGAAATACTTTATAATTTACTTGTCAACTTATTTTGCGAACTGTTTACGTTGACATAAGATTATTCAATTTTTTCAATTATGCAATAACGTATGGAATGACAAATGCGCATCATCGTTAAAAATAATAAAGGTTCCAATTCCACGTCACGAAACCCAAAGTGAGGTGTCAGTCCGAGCCTGAGGTCATATTAGCACGTAGGCTCGGACAACCGTTTGGCCTCCAAACCTCCCTCATTAAATTATTCACACTCTTGATTAAAAATATTGGAGAAAATGAAATAAGACTTGTTATCACCGCAAAGGAACACGCAACACACAGTAGGGAGAGAAAACACAACGACAACAAAAACCTGAGATAGTGAGAGAGCTAGAAAACAAGAAACCGCCACATTTCCGTTGATTCCCCCCTTCTCCCAAAACCATCAAAACCCCCACCATTTTCTATTTTTCTTCATTCTTCATCACACCTCCCCTGTGCAAAATGCGCACTGCTTATCTCTCTACATTTTGGGCATGCCTCATTCTGCTACTGCAATGCGGCCTCCTACCAAATGCGTTGCTGGACCCGAATGATTTCCTGGCACTACAATCGGTCAAAAAGAGCTTGAACGATTTGCCGGGCTCCAACTATTTCACTTCCTGGGATTTCACGGCGGAGCCCTGCAGTTTCTCCGGAGTCTTCTGCGACGCCGACCGCGTGATCGCACTCAACCTCGGCGACCCACGGGCCGGGTCCCCCGGGCTGTCGGGTCGGATCGACCCGGCCATCGGCAAGCTCTCCGCATTAGCAGAGCTCACCATCGTCCCGGGCCGGGTCGTCGGCCCGCTCCCCCGCACTCTCTCCCAGCTTAAGTCCCTCAGATTCCTCGCCATCAGCCGCAATTTCATCTCCGGCGACATTCCGGCGGGCCTCGGCCAGCTCCGGCGGCTACAGACCCTCGACCTCAGCTTCAACCAGCTCACCGGAGCCATACCCCGCCCCGTCGGCGCGTTGCCGGCGTTGACCAATGTGGTCCTCAGCAACAATCACCTCACCGGCCCGATTCCTCCTTTCGTGTCTCACCAGCTCGCCCGCCTCGACTTAAAGCACAACAACCTATCCGGTTCAATCTCCTCGCTCCGCTTCCCCTCATCGCTCCAATACATGTCTCTCTCATCGAACCGCCTCTCCGGTTCGTTAGACCGGGCTTTCTCCGGTTTGAACCAATTAAACTATCTCGACCTCAGCATGAACCAGTTGACCGGTTCGATCCCGGTCGAGCTTTTCAGTTTCCCGATCAGCAACCTCCAGCTGCAGAGAAACCAGTTCTCCGGGCCGGTCGAACCGGTTGACAAGGTGACGATCGCGACGGTGGATCTGAGCTTCAACCGGCTGTCGGGGGAGGTGTCGGCGATGCTGTCGACCGTGGGGAATTTGTACATGAACAATAACCGGTTCACGGGGCGGGTGCCGAGCAGCATGGTGGACCGGTTGTTGGAGGGCAGCATTCAAGTGTTGTATTTACAGCATAATTTTTTGAGCGGGATCGAGATTAAACCCACGGTGGCGATTCCTCTGAGCTCCTCGATTTGTCTACAGTATAACTGTATGGTGCTGCCCGTAGACACGCCCTGCCCACTCAAAGCTGGTCCGGACAAATCAAGGCCTACTTCGCAGTGCATCCAATGGAAAGGCTAAAATGGGTAATTTTCATCTTATTCGTTGAGGAGATTCATTCATTTTAGTTCTATAATAATTCATTTATTCATTTGTTTGTTGAAATGCGTATAACTGTGGATAATCAATCCGGCAAAAAAGGGTTTTTGTGGTTTAGGTTATTTTTAATCAACCAGATATTAATGCCAATTTTAATATTATTTTTGTTTTTCAATGTTTTTTGGTTGCTGTGTTGGGCTTGGGACTTGGGAGTGCTGATAAATTAACGTTGTATATATATATATATCAATTGGAATAATTTTGTCATATTTCATGCTGATTACTCATTCCTTAGAATAAATATCAATCATTGAGATAAATAAAATTTAAAAATTCACTTTAATGATTTGTTTTTCGTGCGAATAGAGACGTGATTCTGTTACACTTTTACTTAGTGACGTGATATTTGTGACATAGGATTAATGATATTGTGAGTATATGTGTTGAATCGTAATGTTGGCTATATTGTATTGATGTATTGTTGATATTGTTATATAGATGATGATGATGATATTGTACATGTAATATATGTTGCTTTGTTGATGGTATTATAAAAAATATATTATTAAATTTCTTCCACTCAATTAAAATATTGTTAGAATCTTTGTAAATCTATCATTAATTTATACTATATGTTTTGTAAAAAAAGTAATTTAAATTGAAGAGTTATGTAGAAATTTAATTTCAAAGATAATTTTTACGAGATAAAAAATGGTTAGATTTATTTGTTACACAATCAAGTGGCTAATATTTTCTACAATTACCATTTTGATGATATTATTTGATATCTAATAACACTGAATCATCTATAAATTTTTGGATTTAAATTTTCAGATTAGTAGTTGAATTGTTATGTAGGGGTGTTTTTTTATATAGGAAATTATTTAAGTCATGTATTCAAGAACGAAAATGAATATAATTAATATAGGATCATTGAATAAAATGTAACTTATTTCACAAAATTAAATAGACTCATAGTCGGATTGAAAAATTCCTTTGACAATCCATAGAATAAAACCTCATTGAACTCTCTCTTCTTTGATTGAACGGGCACAACTTTAAGGATTCTTTCTCCATCTTTTTTCCTAGTTTATGTATTTTGTTATGCGTTTGATTTAATATGAAGATAAACCCTAATTATAATAACGAAAGTTCTTTCCATCAAATTGACTATTTAAACAATTAATAGGGAAACGTCATTTTCGTTAATATGGCCAACAAATTGTCTAATTGGTCAAAACTGACTTCCTTGTTAGTCAAAGGTAATAGAGTCCTAATTAATTGGCCAATTAATGGCTAGTCAAAATCATACACGAAGTATGTATATTGTGTTATGTGTCTGATTTAATATGAAGATAACCCTAATTATAAAAACAAAAGTCCTTTCCACCAAAATGACTATTTATACAATTAATTAGGAAACGTCATTTTCATTAATATGGCCAACATATTGTCTAATTGGCCAATTAATGGATAGTCAAAATCATACACGCGGTATGTATATTCATTTCCTAATTAGAAGGAATGACTAATTACTTAATGAGCCCATTAATGCTAATTAACCAAAATCATAGGAATGGAAATATTCCCTTACTTTTTCTTTTCCTTTTAAAATTAAAATATTCCCTTTACGTATTAGTGAAATAAAGGTAATGGCTATGTTTAATTTGCCAATTAATGAAAAATTGATGGTTAGTTTATTAGGAAAAATATGTTATTACTAATTAATTAAAATGAACTGATGACTAATTAATTAGGGAGACGACTTATATCTAGTTTATTGATGGCTGATTAATGATTATAGAGAAAATCATGAAAAATCCAATTTTATTTAGGTTTCTATGACATATCACACGTATTAGACATGAACCATGATTATATTTTAGTCTCGTACTATAAATCTATATACTCCGTATTTGGAATATTACATTTAAGTTTATTTAAATTTACACAATCTTCGAGGTTTTGGTATGATGGTATCCATCCAAAAATAAATATCTATTCATTATTTTTCCAACAAGAATAAATGTAGTTTACAGGAATTTCAAGTTAGCCCGAAATTCAATGGTTAGCTCGAATAACATGCACGATATATAATAGGGTTAGGGTGTCACACTTCAACCCTTATGATAAATTCACTTATAAAAATAAATACGATGTAAAATAATGTAATTACATACCAAATAATAGACCATTCAAAAATAATAACTACAAAAGCTAAATATCTTATCCCATATTCGTCTGAGGCTGGATCCCCTGCTGTGGTAAAAACAAAGCAGGGGCTGCTGTGGTAGTAATAAGCCGACGTTTTGCTCCAAATTTTACTCTTTCCAAAGTAGCTTTAGTACAAACTGCACTAATTTGTCACTAACTAACTAATCCAATATTTTCTTTCTAAATATATTCAATCCATGCCGCACTAACTAATTCATAGTATTTCGGTGATTTAAGTTGAACAATAATTTTATTTAAAGAATGATTCATAAGATACTCATTAAAATATATGAATTACTTACTAATTAAAATTTCAGAATTTTATAGTACTCCCTCCGTCCCCGATTAAGAGTCACATTTTGACCGGACACGAGTTTTAAGAAATGTAAAGAAAAATTGGTTGAAAAGGTTAGTGGAATGTGGGATCCACTTTTTTATATTGGTTTTATAATAAAATGTGAGTATAGTGAGTTAGTGGAATGTGGGATCTACTTACCATTTATGATAAAAATGAAAATGGAGAAATGTGACAAACTTTCTAGGACGGAAGGAGTAATTTAAGAGATAATTGTCATTTTATTTTTATTGACTTCTTGATGCTCTCATAAAATTCAAAATTTAAATCTAAATCATAATTTTTAATTTTTTTTAATCGTCTCAAAATGCATAAAATGGAAGCTAATATTAAAATAATCAATATGTTGATAATGTTGATATATAAAAAATGTTATGATTTTGTTTCCATAATATATTTTTTTATTTTTTCAATATAATTTCAACTTTTACCATCATGAGATAATTGAAAAAACTGAAATGTTTTAGTTTTAGAGTTTTAAAGTTATGAAATTGGCCAAATTCAACGAATAACTATAATTTAATAACTATTATCACTAAATTTTAAATAAAATGTGTTTTCAAATTTGATAAATTTTTAGTCCAAAACAGATTATAGATAAAATTTTAATTACTAAAATGAATATCAACAAGTTATTATAATAATAATTAATTATTATTATTATTATTATTATACACTAATATAATCACTAAACAATAAATTTTTAAATACTCTGATTTCATCAGCGGTGTGAATGGTAGAGTAGGGCAATATTAAAGCTAAATCATTGAATAAAAAAAAAATCATGCCTACATGTATACTACCGTAGCAAGTGTAAGATGAATCAAATTTTAAATACTCAAAATATGGATTTGTAAGTTGTAACCTTAGTTAGTGCGGCATGTACAAGCTAATTTGGAAAGAGGTAAAAGTTTGTAAAATTTGGCACAAAACGTCGACGTATTACTACCACAGCAGCCCCTGCTGTGTTTTTCCCACAGCAGGGGATCCAACCCCCATCCGTCTTATATCAAGCATATTCTTTATACCAACACAAATAACCGTAAGCATAAATATTATGCTCAGTTTCATCTCCATATGCATATATCTCTCTGTTCAGTTTATTATTCTGTGACAAATCAAGTCTGGTATCTGCTCGGGATTTCCAATATTCCAATATGATTGACCCGTAGGTCCCAATATGATCGATCCGTAGGTCCCACGGTGATTGACCCGAAGGTCTCAATATGATTTGACCCGTAGATCCCAATATGACTGACCCGAAGGTCCCAATATGTCCACTGTGATTTCAGATCCAAGACTGTCACGGATCCTCTTTAATTCAATAATGCAGATAATTATAATGCGTTCCATTGCACCACTCACATATCCATTTCGTATTCCACCAATGATTCCAACATAATATATAAAACATATCCATTGTACTCTTCACACACGTCTATATCATGTTCCATATAATCTAATTACTCACTTCCGTTCAACATATAACATTAATTATATACTACATATAAAATTAAAGGTATAAATTATACCCACCTTAATCCGACAGATAATTTAGCCGAGCTTCTGGTTCTACTCTCTACTACTTTCAAAATTATCTCCTTTCTCATTTATCATGTCACGTTTTTATCTGCCGAAGATATCTTCTCTTTTAAGTACAGCTAATCGTACTCTCGTGTGACCCTTCTCTCTCTCTCTCTCCCCCCTTTGTCTTACCATGCGAATATATATACAGGCGAAGTCGGCTAAACCGACTTTAATTTGAGATATTTTTATACACTATAATATTATATATACTTTGATACCATTTCTTAATTTTTAAGCATTTGGAATTATCTTATAACAATGACTCATCCTGCTTGTAACACATGTACAAATTCTAGCTTAACAGGTTCAATATACATATAATAGAGCATGTCTTCATTTCTCTTTCTTGTAAAGTTGTCGTGGAGTATAATGTATACTTATATACATTTCATGCACTAATATTCTATTTATATTTTCATGCATGTAAACCACTATATATATTCATATTTGATAATGACACTAATTTAATTACTAACTAAATATGTAACTATATTTCTTTTATATTTCGTTCATATATAGATAAAAATAATTCGAATACTAGCCATGGTTATGTCAACTCCACATAACTAAATAAAATAACGTCTTCTAGAATATCGGAAAAATATATTTATAGAGCCAAAGAGAAAATAACATGCAATAATAGCACAAAAACAAAATATATATTGTTACGCAAAATTTATATTTTAGGTTCGAGATGTTACGTAGGGCTGTAAAACTGCAATTCGAATATAAATTCGGACTATTCAGTTCGAGTTTCCATTCCTAACACTCCCTTCAGTCTCTTGACCCATTCTTCTGCCACTGCCAAAGTCATTAGTGTTCTAGTGCAAAAAATGTTGTCCAGTTGAAGTGCTCGCCGTCAAAGTGTTTTCCATCTAATAAAAGCTTTGTTGTACATTGCGGGTGAAGTATGTTAATATGATTATGCTGTAACGCAATGAAAGGGATAAAAGATACCCTCTCTGTCCCAAGGTAGATGTCGCACTTTCATTTTCTGTTGTCTGAGTAAAGATATCACATTTCTCTTTTTTGAAGGACATTTTTCTTTTTCGTCCGTCCTATAAAATTATCTCATTTCCATTTATGAAAAATTCTCCCAAACTCATTACCCATATCATATACATCAATTTATTTACTCCCTCCGTCCATGATTTAAAGTCTCACTTTGACCCGATGCTGGTTTAAAAAGTGTGAAGAAAATTGAGGTGAAAAAATTAGTGGAATGCGAATTTTATTTTATATTGGTTTTATATTAGTATGTGAGAATAATGAGTTACTGGAAACTGGGATCCACTTACTTAGAATGAAAAAAAAGTAAATATGGACATGATTTTGTGGAGGGATTAAAATGGTAAATGTAGTTATTATATATCAACATGTGGAATCAAGAGAAAACAATTGTGATAGTTAATTTTTTTGAAAGATGTTTGATCCGATAAGTCTGACAGGTTAGATTCAAACCAGAAGTATTAGGGTTATCTGGTTAGCGACGAAATTTTAAAACCCAAAAGGTTTGCAATCTGAATAGTCTAAAAATCTGAGAGGATTTGCGGGGAAGGTTTGCTATGTACAAATCCATCCCACATCAGGAGTCTGAGAAAAGTTGGAAGGTTTATATAATAATGTCCAACTAATCAGTTTGAGGACTTTTGGAGAGTGACCCAAAAAACAAATCCGTGCGAGTTTGACCCAAAGAGGACAATATCAAACGTCTGTTGCAGTCGGCAATCCGAACAAGTGGTATCAGAGCCAGTTCGAGTTGGGCCCAGGATGACTCAAGTTCAAGTCGGGCCCGTAATGTCTCGACATGTCGACGGCGTCAAATCTGTCTGCTCCCGATGTGATCTGGTTCCCAATGTGATTTTATTTGAGGGGAAGGTTTGTTATGTACAAACCCATCCCACATCGGGAGTCTGAGGGAAGTTGGAAGGTTTATATAATCATGTCCAACCCCTAATCAGCATGAGGACTTTTGGAGAGTGACCTAAAAACAAATACGTGCGGGCTTGACCTAAAGCGGACAATATCAAACGTTTGTTGTAGTCGGCAATCCGAACAATTGGTATCAGAGCCAAGTCGAGTTGGGTTCAGGGTGACTCAAGTTCGAGTCGAGCCCGTAATGTCTCGACATGTCGACTGCGTCAAATCTGTCTGCTCCCGATGTGGTCTGATTTGAGGGGAAGGTTTGTTATGTACAAACTCATCCCACATCGGGAGTTTGAGGGAAGTTGGAAGGTGTATATAATCCTCTCTAACCCTTACTCAGTTTGAAGCCTTTTGGGGACTGACCCAAAACAAATCCGTGCGGGCTTGATCCAGAGCGGACAATATTACGTCTGTTGAAGTCGACAATCCTAACAGTTAAGTATCCCTAATAGTAGAAGTTTGTATCTCAAAGTTTAGTATTCATATTTGTAAAAGTATGTCCTATTTTGAGTAAAAGCTTTTACTATGAAAAATCAGTCTCTATTAAAGTCTATAATTCTCCATTAATGTTTAAATCCCTCTTCTCGTCGAAAAGTTAGGGAAGAGTTGAAAACCGGTTTGTTAAAAATATCGGAAATTGAATCAGAAAATACAGATTCTATACTTATCCCGAAAAGTTATGATCAGAAAGTGTACATAAAAACAAGAGAATATTGTAACGTTTAATTTCAACTCCCCAACTATACTTGTTATCACTACATCACACATGCATAAATCATACAGAAGGTTGTTGGATGATAAAACTAATTCTCCTGACTTTGCCAATGTCAAAAACAGCGTTGCGATAAAGTGTTTGATAAAATGCGTGTTTGTGGCGTCAGATTCTAAAGTGGCATTGCAGTGGATAAGTTCTTATCCTTTTAAATTCCTACACATCAGCCACACTATCCCACAAAGGTAATCACAAGAAGAATAAAGGATTTTAATCCATAATTTACCTCTATTTGAATATAAATTACGAAATTATGCAGAGGGACTTTTGTTGGTATAAAATTTGTGGTGGAATCATAATGAGTAACAACTGTACTTGTAAATGATGAGAGACCATTTTTCTTATCCAAAAAATCCTAGTCTATCTATAAATAGAAGCATGGACAAGCCTTCTTTCAACAACAACGTAAGTAGAACTAAACACAAGTATTAAAGGGGATTAATGGAGATAGTGAGAGAGCTAGCAAGGAAGAATGCAGCAGTGATATTCACCAAGAGCTGGTGCTGCATGTGTCACAGTATGAAGGCCCTCTTGTACGAGCTAGGCGCCAGCCCGGCTGTGTACGAGCTCGACCAGCATGTGAATGGAGCCCAAATGGAGCGGGGCTTGAGGGCTCTTGGCTGCTGCCCCGTCGTCCCTGTTGTGTTCATAGGTGGCGCCTTGGTGGGCTCGGCCGAAGACATCATCTCTCTCCATGTTGATGGATCACTCAAGCACATGCTCATCAATGCCAAGGCTATTTGGTTATAATCAATCTATTTGGGAACCCCCTCCCTTGTAATTGTAAATTCATACTTACTATATAGATCACCAGTTTTATCTCCACTTTCGTTTCTAATTCAACTCACATTTCTCAAAATTCATGTCAAAATATAAGGGACTCCTAATTATTGAAGATAGAGGGAACATTAAATTTCTAAAATTTCAAGTATTCTTTATTCTCAAACTGAGTGTTGTTGAGCACGAGCATTGGCTCGACTAACTATGGACTTCATTATTTCGTCTGTGAATAAATGCTCTACTTAAGTGAGTGCAAAAAAGTAAGCAAAATTTAAGTCATACTTATAAGAAAATATAAGTGAAATGTATTTGTAATATTCATAGTTTATTTATTAAATATAGAAAAACTGAAACAAAACATTTGAAGGTAGAAAACTCAAAATGATAATAGTATGAGATATTTAATGGCGAACATGTGCATTCTATGACCGCTTAATTTAAGTAAACAGTGAGTCTACTCAACTCATTTACACTAATTACTCTGGACATTTATTAATTTAAATAGAAAACATTAATTTTTGTCTCTAGATGAATCATGACGCTTCGAAAAATGTCACGATTGTTAATATCCCAAATAAAATTAAGGACTCAAAAGAAGCATCATAAATTAATTATTGGACGCTTATAGTAGGACTGTTAGACAAAATGTAACTTAGAGATGTACACAAAAACTTTCTTTGATCTGATTGAAATTTAATCAAAATTTATCAAATAAACCAATTGAGTATATTATAGTAGTACATACTACCTCGTCCAGCGTCCAGAGTACATTATCAATAGTCATGTTGTTTTTATTTTGGACTATCCATGATAATTAGTTATCTTTATCTTTTATAAGTTTCAATCTCCAATGAAATTGACATTATTCTCTGTTAATAATATTTAAATTACTTTTTCGCTCTAAAATTATTGGTAAAAGATGCTGGATATGGAGGTAGTATGTACTGTATATAATATATTCCGACTTAATTGGTTTATTTGATAGATTTAGATTAAAATTCAAACAAATAGACGAAAAAAGTTTTTTGTGTACTGAAAGTTAATCAAAGAGGTATACTGCAAATTAATTGACGCAAATTGATTTGTTGGTGTAGCTATTTGCATTCGCAAGGGAAAAACACTAAAATTATTGTTACAACTCGAAATTCCAGTTTAATTTCTTCATAAATACTACTCCTATGAGAAAAGGTGCAGTAAAGAAAGGTAGATTCACTTGTAAGGTCACGGAATAAAGGCCTAAAGAGTCATATATATAAGGATTCATAATATTCCTAAAAGCTAACCTTTAACAGAAATCATTCTTGGGATGGCCTAGCTGATGAGTTGGCAACCAATTTCACTATACTATCCATGTCCTATGTTATTATGATAAGTATTACAACAACAAAAATACCACATGATCATATCGTATGTGAATCAACACTATATTCAGAATTTCAGATGGTCAACTTATATATAAGAGAATATAGTAATAGATCGAATTTGCTCTGCCCCGCAGCTACTTTGGTTACACCCTCTAAATACATGGTACAAATGAGGTTTAACTCAAAATTAGTCAAATCTCCATTCTCTATATCATCATCGCAAACATCAGTAGTACTAGTATATATATACATGTAACGTATGATACCAAAATTAAACTTGAAATGCATTTTCTAATTAATAATTTAATGTAATTCTGGTTATCATTAAGCTCGCCCCTGTCAACACCATGAAACTGTGGAACCTCTTCAATAAAGACGTTATGTTAGTACTAAAACACATAGATTCTACATCAATAAAACTATGCAGCTACCCACACAAAACTTTTTTTTTTTGTAGATATACAAAATTAAAATTTTTAAAATTACCCAAAAAAGCTTTGATTAGCATCGGATCAAGCAAAAATTAACTAACATATCAGGTCAGGCCAGATGGGCTTAGGCCTATAATCTTATTGGTTGTTCACTCTTTTTCTTTTTTTCTTGAGAAACATATAATCGTTACAACATCACTTTAAGCCCAAATAGTTCCAACAAAAATTCATACTACCTCCGTCCCCCAAATTTTAACTTTGACTCGGCACGAGTTTTAAGAAATGTAATGGAAAGTGAGTTGAAAAAGTTGGTGCGATGTGGGTCCTACTTTTAAAGTAGTAGTTTTATAATAAAATGTGAGTAGGAATGAGTTAGTGGAATATGAGATTCACTACCAAAAATGGTAAAAAGTGAAGTGTGTCAAATTTTCAGGGATGGACCGAAATAATAAAGTATGTCAAAATTTAGTGGACGGAGGTAGTAATTAAATACGTGATTGCAGTCTCTAGTTATGCCCCAATTAATTTCACTTAATACCTCAAAACTTGTAGTTTCCCGACGGAAATTATGTAAAAACAATAAAATTTAATAATAAAGAAAACTTAGTTAAGGTTTTAATCAATGACTCCAAATAAAAATAGAGTATTTTGTGAGCCTAAAATAAATGTTCATCCAAATTTCAACAAAAGTTAGGGGATAAAACAAAAAAATGTTTTCCCCACACATATAGTATATTGGGAAAGAGATTCAATTGAAGCAGATGCAAGTTGTTCAAAGATTCACAGCGCACCGAAGTTATTCGTGATCACTTCAAAGACCAAGAAAGAATATATTATTCTCTCTTGAAATTATTTTTCAAGAATCCTGTTTCATTACTAAATTGACCACTCCATTTTCATTATATTATTCTGCTTATTTTTCATAAAGTGCATTCCAATATTATTTCCTCAAATAAATTCAGTACCTAAATTTATGGAATAATTACTACTCCCTTATCTGTAATTCTGCATATCACACGGTCAAAGATGTTACTTTCACAAAGAATTTATTCATCATCATTAATTCAGTGGTCTAACTCTAACCACAACTACCTATCTCTCATTTTCTTCTTTTAATCGCGCTTTCGAATCTTCCTAAGCATCGGCCTCACAAACTTTAATTTTACATTAAATATATTATATTTGTCATAGTTACTCACTTTTTTCAAGCTTAATTTCGATTTTTTCAATTTATGTTGTCAAAATTTTACAACGGATCTAATTAATCATTTCTCCCTTAGGCCTTAAAAGCTGCCTTTAATTAAGAGTTCTTCACGTGTATATATATTCAGAATATATATGTATAGATATATTTTTAAAAAGGCCACTTATATTATTATTTGAGCATTTGCCTGCATTTTTTTTAATAATTTTATAGGCCTATATTTCGGAGAAAGTGATAAATTCGTATTGGGACGCGATATATATGATTGAATTTCACAAATATATGACTGATCAAGTCGGTTTGAACTGGGATTGCATAATTTGAATTTTGAACAAGTAAATTATTATGCAAGTGTAATCAATTTCATCTGGAACGCACCAATGGAGGAACGATTCCAACGAGAATTAGATTCAATGTCCCACT
The DNA here is from genome assembly GCF_029641045.1 of Salvia hispanica. NCBI lineage: Eukaryota > Viridiplantae > Streptophyta > Magnoliopsida > Lamiales > Lamiaceae > Salvia > Salvia hispanica. Next base: position 18,249,494 of record NC_142697.1, read on the forward strand.
ATCGTATATATATCGATTATTATGGTTCACCACTTTATTAATTACTTTTAAAATATCTATTTGTACTAATATAAGTATATAACACTTCGTTAATGTGCCGCGCTCAAATAACCACATTTTTTTGGACATATGTATTAAGCAAGGGCATCGGTAAAAGTGCTTAAACGCCACATTTCAATGGAACTCTGTGGGGCGGATGGAGCCGCACGTGGGAGTGAATGGGGCGGGTCGTTATGCCACATTACGTAACCCCCCTCTCTTGAGCCAATGGAGGTAGTGCAAATTGTCCACTCGCTAGGTATGCGAGTGGGTATTTTTGTTACCCTAATTTAAAATTTTAAAATATAAAAATCATTTTTAAAAATAAAAAATTACTAGTACTAAAATTTTACAATGAACATGCATAAAGTCAGAACCGTAAATTAATAGTATATTTTTTTTTGCATACGATCCTTTGCATTAGAGAAGTAATTAAGTTCTTTATTGCATGGATGCGGATGAAGCCTTTTATAGGTAGTTTTTCTGCTCAAACATTCCTTATGTAATTTTGCATTTAAGGGAAGCTTTTATTGCTTTGTAATCGTGTATGTAATTTTGCATTTAAGGGAAGCTTTTATCACTTTGTATAAAATATGTTAGATTTATATACAAAATCAGTACTTAGCTTAGTAATAGTTGTGCTTTATTAGTTAAAATCTAAAGATTTAGTGAAGGAACGGTGTAAGAAACATAATTGTAAATGGTCTGCGTGCAGGAAAATAAGAAATATACTAGTAATAAATACAAAATTTAACTAAAATATACCCAATTGAAAAAGTGAACAGTATATACAGTCTACATAGAATAAGACAGAGAAAAGTAAACCACATATATTGAATCTCATGTCGTCCAATGGTGGTTTATATACTGTAATAAATTACAAGAAAAGAAAATTATCATTTAAATCATAAGGAAATATTGAATTCATCTATTTATATTAACTAGAACTTAAACAAAAATGTATTGTCTTTTAACATGTGGATTTCTAATATATTTTTAATAAGACATATTCAATTCATCTATTCCTATTAACATTTAAATTGTACGTATTTTAAATAACTCAGTAGAGTATACTATAAGCACTCCTTAAATGCATCAAATTAGTAACTTCGGCCTTTTAAAAATGTACGAAATATGTCGGGTGATCATGAAATGGTATAATTATTTTTTATCCTCGATGCTATCCACAGAGTTATTAATTAATATTGACGGGATGTAAACTACTATGTACTATGGTGATGAAACATGCGTCTTGATGCTTTGATTAATTAAATAATCGCATTTATAAACGCGTGGTTTGCGGCATGGTTATGATACTCCAACTGGAATTTATAAAGATTATTAACAATTTGAGGTTTAGGTAATGATAAATTTTGCTCCATTTTTCAAATAATTGATCGGCTTGAAATTTTGACTATACACGTCGGAACAAAGCAGATCCTGTCCTCTTCCTACAACGATGAACCATGAGTTGCTATACATTTAAAACTAGTTTGGAAATTTCATTTAATATATTAGAACTCGATAACACTAACTGCAACGGCGGAAAACTTGCAACTTTACACGATTACTCTAATCCATCTCTACTTAACTTAATCACGTCAATTCTTTGCATCCTAAATTTTGATAATTTTTTTAAAAAAAATTCAATGCAAGTAATTGCATCTCCATTTTCGCATGAATTCTTTAATTAGAGGATAGTTGTTGTATTGCATGTACATAATTAAAAACAAAAAAAATACTTTTTTATATGTATATTTTTATATTTGGTCAAAACAACTAAAAAGTTTTATACTATAGTAAATTACTAAACCCTCATTAAAAGTTAAATTACAGTTCTCAATGAATGTTTTAAAGATTAATACACATATATTTATAGTAGTATAGATATGTAAGTTTCAAGATTCAATTGAATGAGAAGCAATGAAAGATCGATGTCGTCCTTTATATCTACATGTAATTGTCTCCTCTCAATAAAGGTTATAAAACAATTTTTTTGCAAAAAAAACTTAATTCCACACTTGTAAAATTTAACTATTTTCATGAAAAATCTTTTTCCTTCTTCTCCATAAACCATCGTCTGTTTTATCTTTAGGCGTGTACCGTTCTTTTTCCCATAGAGTCGTCGACAAAATAAATATTTTTATACGCAAAACAACGGAAAGAATTGAAGTATCAATATGGTTTTAAGTATCTTGAAAAAGTGCCATTCTAGCTGTTTTTTATAAGCATCAAAGAGGTGAAGCCCACACCCACTTTTCAATGTTCTTTTCTTTCCAAAAAGAAAAACAAATAAAAGTAGTCCATTCTTTTTGTACCCTTGTTTTAATATAAATAGAGCTACAAATCCACCTCAAATTCAAACAACAAACCAACCTTAATCTCCCAAACCCATTTTTCTTCTTCCCTCCAATACAAAAAAAAAAAAATCAATAACAAACAAACTCCTCACACTTTGTTGAATATACTAGTATTAATTTGGAAATGGAGAAAATAGTTAAACTTGCATCAGAAAATGGGATCTTGATATTCAGCAAGAGCACATGCTGCTTATGCTATGCAGTTCAGATTCTGTTCAAGGAGCTTAGGGTGCAGCCTCGCATCGTTGAGATCGACACCATTCCAGATGGCGTTGAGATCGAGAAGGCGCTCAAGAGGCTGGGCAGCAGCGGCCCTCTGCCATCGGTCTTCATCGGTGGTAAGCTTATCGGATCAACCAATGAGGTCATGTCGCTCCACCTCAGCGGCAAACTCGTACAACTTCTCAGACAGCATGGCAGTTTGATTTGAGGATTTTATCTTCAATTGTAGAATAAGGTGTTGCCATGGCATGATGTTCATTACTGTTGATTAATTATCTTTAAGTGTGATATACTTGGTTTAAATATAGGGTTAATTATTAGATGATCAAGAATTATACTATGTATATTTATGTCATAATGTGTTGCATTTGATTATTCTCTATTAAATGAAGTTAGTTTTTTAATTACTACTTTGGTCGTGTGAAGTGTGGTTTTCCAAAGCTAATTTACTTTTATGTATAGACGAGAGAATAAGCGACTAATGAATCTGGATATAAAGTCTCACTGATAGTTACTCCTACTAGCTAGTAAGACAATATGGCCATGCACCACTAATTATCTAGTAGTATTAGCTAAATAGGACAGACAGATAGTATAGAGGAGTAACTAATAATTAATGGAGCTAATATAAATTTATTGGCAACAAGTTAACTCAATAATATAACACAGATTTGTAAATTATGCACTAAAACTATTGAATTACTTTCTAATTGTGGTGTGTTTCTAAATATATAGGTATAAAATTATTTATCCACATTTTGTTTGTATAGACGTAAGTCTTATGCATTTTTATTCATATCTTGTAATTCTACTATATAAACGTTAATATATCTATTATTGAAAATGTGATTTGGTAATAACTTATTTGTTTTTTGTAACATTAATATCACAAATAATATTTCAAAACTTACAGAAACATAGTAAATGGAGTATTTTTATACCAACGATATATCGGGAGTATTATTTATAAATAAAATTAAATTATACCTCTCTAACATAATCTTTGGCCGATACCAAACCCATCTTCAAATCAATCATTTCACCTCAGGGACGGAGCCAGGATTTGACGATAGGAGGAGCAAAAATATATTTATAAACAAATTTTGTTGTAATGAGAAGGAGAGTTTAATGCCAGAATTTAAAATAAATTTTAAAATTTGAAAAAAAATATCATTAGCATAAACTTTTGTGGAGGGGCAAATATCCAACCAAACATTGTATTGTAGATCCGCCCATGTACCAACCAATAAGTTGGGCATATGTGCGAGTAAAATGTCCATAATTCGAATTACTGAACTAAATTGATTTTAATTGAAATATGAATTTTGTTTCTAATTTATGGGGGATGCAATTGAGTTAATAAGATGTAATTCCTCCAATTACTAATAAGTTAGGAGTACGCGCAAGTAAAATGAATTTTGTCTGAAATTTGAAATTCATTTTCATATTAGAACTAAGCGCAAGTAAAACATCCGTGAATTGAATCTATCTGAAAGAGTATGAAATTCCTCCAAATATAGTAGTATTTCTAATAGTATAATTGAATACTTTTAATCAATCCACCATTGTTTCTTAATAAAAATATGTTTACTAGTTCGAGTTTTATAACATTAATTAATTAGACCTATTTAATCCATAACAAGAACTCCAGTACTAATAAGGAGAGTAGGAGACCCTTTAATTTTTAATAGTCACAACCCACCCCATACGAATCTTGAATGCCAATTTTGTATATATTGTCATAAAATACCTTAATGCAAGAAAGTATGTTGGCAACATAACAAATTAATTGTAAAGTTTTGAATTGGAGACCTTATTTTGAAGAATGAACGGCACAAAAAAGCCCTAACTTTTTGAGTTGTTACACCGTTGACCCCTAACAAAAAAAATCCTACCACAGGGGTCTAACAAAATATAAAATCACAAACCTTGCATATTTTGCCATTTTTCGGACGAAATTGCCCAAATTGCTTGAAGGGCAATTTCGTCTCGTTATCCCTGAAACTTGCCACTCTGCACACCTATGTTGAGACTACAAGTTGGTGTGTAAGAGATGTCAAAAATCAAACAGGCTATTAGCTTCCACTTTTTTATGATGTTGAGTTAGACTATATTATCTCTCCCTCTCTGTTCAGTCCTCTTCCTTCTTCCTTCCTTCTTCCCCTTTCGTTTTTTTCTTCTCCGTCATCGTGTTGTGAACCCCACGAATCACCATCCCATACTCGAGTTAGTGTGCTTCTGTTTATTTTTTTGTAGAGTGAACTGCTTCCCGTTTAGGCTAATCGATTGGCAACGCGAATTAGGGGTTTAGGGATTTCAAATTTTAGGGTTACCGTACTCTGCAAATTTTGGGGGATTTCATTTGAGAGAGCAATATTAATTGCAAATAGTGAACTGTTATTGTTTTTTTTTAACATATGATTCATTTGTTGACTGAGAAATGAGTAGTCACTTATTCTTTGTTAACTGCTTTTATTTTCAGTATGAATGTTAATACACCTAGAGCTGAGACGAATGTGTGATAATTGATTAGAATTTAGTTGTCGGAATTAGTTGTCTCTTTAAATGGGAAAATTAGTTATGCTCTTTGATCTATTTTGGTAAGTAATTTGTGGAACAAGATTATTTGGTTAAATGATGAAGTTTCGTCAAATTAGTGTAATAAGTACTAATAATGAAATGTTTCATTGGATACAATATTTGTATCTTACGAAATCACGCACAATTAATAATGTGTATATGCGATAAGTAAACACTCATTTCCAAACGTAAAACAAAGGAATTAAAAAAATCATCTAAGAAATGAAGTTAATTAAACATTTCGTGATGATAAAAATCAATGTAGATAATTAAAAGGGAAAAAAGGGTAAAATGAAATGCATCAGTCAGTAGCCATGGATGATTTGGGAGCATTTATTTTTTATCCAACACAGACCGTTTCTGAAGGAAGCTTTAACCCTACCTTCAACACTGTACACTTTGTATTTAGCATTTATTTTGCAATTTTTGAGGGAGGAGAAGAAAGACATGACATTTCAGTCACATCATTGGGCATATGTCAACCAAACTGCATGCTACAGGAGGTGCATGCAGAGGCGGCGGGTAAATAGGCGAAAATGCCCTTTAAGGGCAAAAGGGTGTTATTGTCCGAAACTACCTGATTTGTGATTTCATATTTTGTTAGACCCCTATGATGGGATTTTTTTTTGTTAGCGGTCAACGGTACAACAACCCAAAAAGTTAGGGCCTTTTATGTAGTTCACTCTATTTTGAATTGTGTTATAACTTTCCCCTACAAATCTTCAATGGAAAATAAAACAGAAAAGGACTGATAAGCTGAAAACAATAAGATTCAAACACCACCGTTTTCGCTCTGTAATCTTTGGCGGTCGTTCCACTTCTTTGGAACTGTATCATAATCTCATTTCACCGGAATTCGTTTATTTCCCCCCCGATTTCTGATCTTCCTCTAAATGGGCTCTTGATCAGGTTATTCTACACTTTACTTTTCCTCTTCTTTTTTTTTGTCTCAAGATTTGATTTTTACGCCTTCTTGTTTATTGTAATCGGTCCAATTTCTATATGATTTTAGAATTTATTGCCACGATCAAGATTGTTTTTTCGGCTAATTCCGTAGGCTCTGAAAGAAATTTTTCGAACTAGGGCTTTGATCCTTAGAGAGGAGGTGTTGGATTGAGTATTAAGTTTCAATTTCTATACGAATTTCTGGTTGCTGTTGTGTGTGATTTATTTTGGGAAATGTTTTTGCTAATTACTTTTGAAGAGGAAATACTTGTGTAGGAAGGTACTTACTGTACAAATACAATTGTGGCAACCATGGTGCAAGTGAAGTTCATACGATTCATTGAGCTGAAGTTATGAAATTCTTGAAACTGGACATTATGTGTGTATGTATGTATGTGTGTGAACTGTGAGGAGACCTTCCACACACTAGTAGATTCCTTAGACGACCACTTTACATGTAGTGTGTGGTGGTTTGTGATGCAGGGGCCTCTTTTGAGTTTTGTGCTAATTGGATCATATGAGGTGGTTACTCGGTTCATTGGGCGATTCACATGTACAATTGCTGGTGTGTTTTTACTCTTCTTGAATTTGCGTGTGAACGGGATTTAGTTTTGTTGTCCTTCAACTGGAGTATATTACTTTCAAGCTTCAGCTTCAGTTTTGTTGTAAGGTTATGGATGATTTATCTTCTTTCTCAATTAATTCCTTTTTGACAGGTGGATTTTAGCGAATTGAATTCTTTTACGCATAAGCCTGTCAATTTATCACATTGGAATTCCAGTAATATAGCAGAGGGAGGCTACTATGGCCGAGGGACTCGAGCAGCTTAAACTTAAGTTCAGAATCTTTGATGGGACAGATATAGGTCATGGTTCCTATTCGCCATCCGTCACTGTTGCAACACTTAAACAAAGACTTCTTTCCGAGTGGCCTCAAGGTTGCGATTCTGCTCTTTATGTTTACGTTTGTTTACTTAACTTGTGTCAGTGAGGTTGTCTTGTTTCCTCTTGGTATGTGTTTTCTAATAAATTCTCTGATTTCATTGCGTTGCACAATAGTTTTGTGGTATGTTAGTTTATGTTTTACCTTTTCTTATTATTATTAGAAAAAAGTTGCTAGAATAGCCAGCTTGCTTATGTGAAGCAGCGGTAGAATTTCCATCCACAGTGATTTTATGTCTAGAGAAGCAACATGCATCGTAATAACTCCACCGTGAGAGCAATTAGGTGCTAGGACCAGTTTTTGATTGTTTAATAAGATGAGCTGTTTATAACTTATGTCTGTTTCACCAAATTTAATCTAAGATTTTGGTCGAGCCTCTTTCCGTCTTCATTGACAGATAAATCAGTAGTCCCAAAGTCGGTAAATGATATGAAAGTAATCCATGGGGGAAAAGTTTTGGAGAATGACAAAACACTTGCCGAATCTAGAGCGCACACCAGTGACCTTCCTGGTGGAGTTATTACAATGCATGTTGTTGTACAGCCAGCTGTTGTTAAGAAAAAGACAGGTTCGTTTCGCTGTACATTTTTGGCATGAAAATTTTCCAGTTTATTTGCTACTTAATCGAAATATCCCCACTTTCGTATCATCCCAAGTTTGATGTGATGACAGTAACTATCAAGCATACATAAGCCTGTTTCTTGATCACTATTTACTCGTTGCACAATAGGGTCTAATCTCGAGCAATTGCCTTCTAATTTTCTTGTTCTTCTGCTCAATTCAGGTAAAAATCTATCCGGGAATCAAATACAGTGCTCGTGTTCCTGCACTATCCTTTAGGGCCTGTCTGTAAAGAGCTTCACAATGGTGAGGCTATCTTTCCTTGCTTTTTTTTGTTACTTCCATTGAAATATAATAGTGCACGGGAGCATCAACGATGGAAAGGTCGTTGAGAAACGAAACAAATTGGCTTCTATAAGTTGAAACATTGCCTTCATACGTCACGATGTGGATCTAGATTTCTCCCCGCTCTTGTTTACTTATTCATTTATTTGTCTATTTATGGATGTAATTATCTTTCAATAAATTAATACCTTTACTTCTATTAGAAGTTTTTTTTTTTTTTACCACAAAAAGCCACTATAATTTCACTGTTCACATGCTAATCAAATATATTTTGATTTTAAAAAAGAGTGAATTACATAAAGTGCGAGAGCGAGAAATCAAATAACCATTGTCCATTGTTTTTGCTATATATTTTCCCCCCTCTAAAAATTCTTCGTCTCTTTCTCTCTTCAAACAAGAGAAATAATCCTTACTGATTTACTAACTGATTCACTAACTCTATTTGTGAAAGGAGCGTCGGATGGGTAAAAGGAGGCTCTGGCTTCACAATTGAATTTGTTCTTAATTAAATGTGATAAATTTTCTTTTATTATCTCTGTCATACTATATATTGTAAGTACATATTAATATCTATACATAGGTACTGTTCGGTTTCCTAAATATAATTTAGGATTAAGTTGTGAGAACATTTTAGTTGGGAGGGGTTGACTATGACTAATTATCTGAGTTGTGGGATTCAATCTCATAAACTAAACACAATACATAATTAATCTCAAGATACAATCTTGCAAATCGAACAACCTCATATAGTATTAATAATAAGCACAATTATATGGCTATAATAATATTTGTGTTGTAATGAAATTTTTAGGAATTTTTTTGGATAAAATTGCAACTTATAAATTGTGAATCCCAATTAACTGTAATACTTTAGCAATATGAAAATAATATAATTGGAAAAGATAAGTAACCGAAATTGCATAGCCACAACTTAGAGAGATAGTGCTGGCCCTGGGGAGTAAGCTTTTTCTTTTCTTTTTTTTTTTGTTAGTACTTTCTTTTTCGTTATTTCTTTTTCTTTATTTATATCTTTCGTTTTTTTCAGTGGTCACGTTACTCTGTCTACATATGCATCAGTTGTTGTCCCTCGTAACCTCTCTGGTTCACTGTCAAAAAATAGAAAGTTATATTCAATTATTCCTTTAATTAAAACTCAGTAAGGTTTCTTAAAATCTAAAGTTTTCTCATCTGAATCCTTCACATGTATTTTCTGTCTCTTTCTCTCATGGTAAAAGTGATAAAAATTGACCAAGCAAAGATATAGTGAGATTGTTATAAACAAGATATAGACCCAAAATACCTAACTTATCAACAACCATTTCAATATCAAAAAACAGCAAATCAGAATCTGAAATGAAATTTGAACGCTTTATTGCTGGGCATAGACATCTAATAATAATGGAACAAAATCAATAATACAAGTACAATAGTGGAAGTTTCTGTAAAAAAAAAGAAAACAATCAGCCTCCTAAAAGATTGAATAAGTAAGTCTACATTTTAGTACACGAGTTACTCGTACAAACAAACTCATACAACACAAGATACAACAGAGAGTTGGGCCTCAAATGGGAACTGAACGGGTGGTGAATAATATCTCCACCAAGCAAAACCCAATGCAGACGAGATGCCCATTTAGGCGTCTCCGACCATTATAACTCCAAAGCTCATTCCCACTTCCACTGGCAGTTCGGTCACATAAACCTTTTTTCTGACATAAAAAAACTTGAACAAGTGTAAATTAGGAGCAATACCTGCTTCAGCTGAAGGAATGTTTTATAGCTCAACAGCACCATTGCTCACAAACACCTCTGGGCTTCCTGCGTTTTTGTCCATCGTCCAGATGAAATCAGGCATGTCGACTCTCCGTCCTGCAACTGTCCGGTAGATGTAGAGTTTCTCAACAGGGCAATTTTCTGGCCGGGAATTAGGGTGACCTCTCTCATCTATAACTTCAACATTGAGCCTGGGCATCTTTTGAGCAAGCAGCTTACACGCTCCATAGCTCACCAAGCATGATGACATCCAAAGGGATCGCATTGTCTCTAGCTTTGCAGCATTTGCTAAGAGAGCTTTGTCCCCAAATGGACAGTCCCTGATCTCCAGTTTCCGCAGGCTATCACATCCAGACAAAACATGATGGAGGCCCATGTCACTATCCCCGGCAAAAGCTATGGACAGCATCTCCAATTTCTTAGCATGCTTTCCAATATATTCAAAAACTCGATCAGTAAGGAGGCCGGACATGGAAAGGCGTCGTAATTCCTTGCAGTTCTCTACTATGGCTCCAAAACCAGTATCAAGTGGTTCGAGAGTCAGGTAGTCAGGAGCTTGAGGCTCAATGATACAAAGTCGAAAGCGGACCATCTCTGGCCGGTTCCTTGCAATTGTAATCAAGGCAGCATTTGACATTTGACGACAAAAGTATAGAACAGACTGGAGCTTGGGGCAGCCTTCTGAAACGGAGACAAGCCCCTGTTCTGTCAAAGCAACGTTAGCTTCTGCCTCAAAAGGATCAGAAGGGAACACCCGAAGTTCTTGCAAATCCTTGCAAGATGCAGCCAGGGCTTCCAGACCAGCATCTTCAATGTAATCCAGAACCTGTTTGCAGTAACAGGGTTGATTAGCCAAAGGAAGTAATGCAACAAATGACACGCAACAAAACTGAATATTAAAACCGTAGAAACATAAAATATTTAGGCACAGAAGGCATAAATAAGTTATCATGAGCCAATGGAGCATCTAAATTCAGAGATGGGGTACAAACAGGTCTTCCAACCAGAGAAATGCTTTATTTTGCTGGTAGGTTCTTTACAGTATATTTAACAATAACTATCTACTACAGTCAATGGAAACTCTATGGAAGATAGCATTAAATACAGAAGGAAGAGTTGCATACCCAGAGACACTGTAAATGCGGACATAGGCTAATAATTTTTACAAGATCAGGACTTTGAATCGCTGCATAAATCAAGTCCAGAGAAGTGATTCTGGCACAGGCTGAATACATAGCAGGAAGATAAGCTGGAACGACATCCCAAAACCCGGACAAGCCTCTGAGTTGCTTACAGACTGAAAATGCTTCGGCCACGTTTGAGTATATATCAGGTCGGATTTCAGCTGAGTAGGCCCCGGTTCCAAATTCAACCAATTGGGGGGCCCGGTGAAGCAGGTTCGGAAGCTTCTCAAGGGGTACAGCGCGGTTTAGCTGAAGAGTCCTCAAATTAGGACACCGGCCAACCAGGCGCTCCAAGGCAGGGAAATTAACCTCTGAGCCTAAACAAGACATGTTAAGTGACACCAGTGAAGTGCAATTGTCGGGGAAATGGCTAAGCCAATGCCCACTTAGGTCCTCCACTTCACTCTCCCGCAAATCTATCTCTCTAAGGTTCCTGTATGCAAACAATACCCTGATTATCAAGAAAGTTGAATGCTATGAAAGAACAAAGTACCTAGAAAAAGTAATAGCTACAAGAGCACAATAGTGTGGCAGTTGAAACATTATTGTTGGTCCCAGAGAATCTTAGTCGAGCAACACTGCCTTTACTGCAGATAAAATATCATAACAAGCAATATCAAACATGCCAGTAACATTTTTCAAAGTCAAAATAATGCAGTGAAATTATTTGGACAGCCAGTAGAGCAGAGATCTATGCTCCATCCAGAGCCATCTTAAAAGAGCATTGAACCCTTACAGAGGAAAAGTAATTCCTTGTTATGCATGTGATAATGGGTTTACAACAGTAAATCAACTAGTCCCAGAATGGGCATTGGGCCAAAAAAAGAAAAAGGAAGTAAAAGGATGAACTTCATTTCTCATTCGCTGTATTTCCAAGGTAACTTTTCAGGTGCCCACACAAAGTATCTTATGTGGTACAAGATGACACAACAAATTACAGCATCCCATAATCCTTCCACTAAAGCAACTCTAATATTATGAGTAAACAATAAAGAAAAGAAATTATTGGTGTCCTAATTCAATCATTTTCGTAAAGAAGGAAAGGTAGAATATTAGAATCTACTCAATAATCCAAAAAACCACACATCCACCAAAGAATAATACAGGTCACAATATTCCATGGACAACTGACAAGGAATCTTCCTCAAATGAGAAAATCAGACAAGCCAATCAAACGGTTGTGTCATTCAAGGATCCCGTTTATTCAATAATCAATACACTGAACTTACAATTAAGAAGGGAAATCAGTTTGACACAATAAAATTCCCCCAACCAAAACTAACTATTCACCGCTACGGAAAGTATGTAAGTATGCCACGAGTGAGAAAAAAATCTAACTCACAACATTTTGTGATCTAATATACCACAGGAAAGAGAATGGAGCAATGAGTTGAAAATGAAATGAATTATAGAATCAAAAAGTAAGCTTTAACAACTTCACAGTCGCAGTTTGAATTTATCCAAATGCTGGACTTTCAACTAAATCCATATCAAAATCTCCAATTTATCACACAGACACAAGAACATTAACCAGATATCAAGCTTGGACGCCGATGACAGATCTATAAGATAAAATTAAAAAAAAAACACTGAACCCCATGGAAAAAATTACCTTCATTCGTCCATTAGAGAAGGGTAAAGTAAAATTTAAGAGAGAGAAAATAGTAAGAATTGAAGACATTATAACTCCAGTTTCAAATTGAATAACCTGCAATTAGCAGCAATCGAAGCGAGGCCGTCAGTAGTGAAGCCCTCACAGGAAGAGAGCACCAAAACCTTGAAATGTTTAAACGATCTGGCGATCAGGTCGAGGCTCTCGTCCGTGACGACCATCCGCTTGAGCCTGATCTCCTCGAGCGAGGGGTAGGAAGCCGCCATCGCCCTAATCCACGGCTGCACATAGCCGCCCCAGCCCTCCGGCACGAGGTTGAAATCCGCGAAATGCGGCTTCCCCTTCATCTCCACCGCCCGCACCTTGGGGAACCGCCGAATCACTATCTCCGGCGACACCGCGTAGCAGTTCCCGATGAAGACGCGGCGGCGGCACCAGCGCTCGATCTCGTACCACGAGCGGCACACCAGCGACACGGCGTTGCGGTCACGGTCGGACCTTAGGAAAGAGAAAACATGCTCGAGGACCTCCTCTGGAAACGAGTACGCCATGAGCTGGCGGTTTCAGCTCTGGATCTGAAAGATTCCTGCAATGGCGAGTGAGAGAGAGAGAGAAAGAGAGAGCTAAGATTGAAAAGATAAGGTTATTTGGGGTTTTTAACTTTGATGAGCTAATGACTGAACTAGGGTTTGAATTAACGGCTCGCGGTAGCAACACGTGGCAGTGGCAGATCTTGGCCGCCGATTTCGGAGTGGGCCCAGTTATCTATTTGAAACGAAGCGCGACCGTAGAAATTTGCAGTAAGTGTTGTCTGTGTGACGTGGCGCCCAGGACCATATAAATTGCGGTAATTTAATTTCACAATAATAACCACCATATTTTTAAATATTTTTTAATTATAATTTCAAAAAAGAATTAGGACTGTGGGTGACAGCTCCAAGTATGGGTTGATCTTACACAAAAGTTTTTGTGATTTACTTTACAAAAATGGAAGAAAATACTACTACTAATTTGTCATACTTTCTGAAATCACATATATTTTGAGTAAGTTATCACTTAACATTGAAATGTAAATCCAAATATGGGGCTAAATAACTACTCATAGTACTCCAATACTCCATATCTGATGCAAATACTTACATAGATAAATTTCACATAATTATTTTCAAAAGTTGAAAAACCTCTGTACTTGTTTCTAAGTACTAATACTAGTAATTAGTAGTACTAGAGGATCTTAAATAGTTATGTTATTTTTAATTTTTTTTGTAAAACTGGTATAAATGATGGGTAAAAGAAGTGAGGGAATCTCATGATTCTAAAATCGAGAATGTATCTAACTGATTTGATTGCGGATGAACAATGCGGAAATAAAGTGAATATAGAAATTGTAGTATTCAAATAAATTTTGTTGCATATATGTAAATTGCAATAATCCATGATGTACTAGTACATCTTTCTTTTTTAGATTATTTCAATCAAAATGTCATCTTTCTTTGTTTAATGGCGTACTATAAAATTTATTTTCTTCTCCCTCTTTATTTAAATATATTTAATTACATTTTTCTCTTTATTTCATTAATTCAATTTAATACTCTTGTGTCATTAGAATATGTGGTGTATTATTTGAATTTGATGAGTTTGAATTTTTGAAAAAAGTATCACAAATATTTAACTATTTTGTTTCAATAAAATCACATTCCACTTTTCATTGGAATTTACTTATACCGAAAATATTTTTTTTCGCTTGAATTCAGTTCCCTCCGTCTCTAATAATTCGTCACCGTTTGACCGGACACGAGTTTTAAGAAATGTAATAGAAAGTGAGTTGAAATGCGAGTCCTACTTTTATATATTAGTTTTATAATAAAATGCGAGTGTAAAATAGTTAGTGGAATGTAGGGTCCACCAAAAATTGTAAAAATGAAAGACAACAAATTTTTAGGGACGGACAAAAAAAGGAAATATGTGACAAATTTTCAGTGACGGAGTATTTACTTTTTACAATCAACGGAGTAAAGTTGGATATTGTAAGAACCCTATCAACGGAGTAAAGTTGGATATTGTAAGAACCCTAATAATACTTTGTTTGTGTGTGATTACCTAAAATGTCTATGTCAGCCAAACTTCAATTTTGTTTTTAGTTTTTCACTTACCATTAATTTGATTCTCAACAATCCAATCCCACTTTAGAATTACTAATTCCGTATATGCAGTGTTACTGTTACATGATTGGTATAAGATGCAACTACCATTATAGGATTATTGTGTTTCAATACTCAAAATGTTGAAAATTATAAGAGAATATTAATACACTTAGGGCGTGTTTGATTGGCAATATTAAATCCTATGATTAAATATGTATCATGTTTGGTTCATAAGATTGACCTTATAACATAATCCTAGATGGATAGTGGTCATGATAATTAGTCATAGACTCCCCTCCCAACTAAAATAATCTCACGACTTAATCTTAGATTGATAATCTCATGATATTAGTCATGTCAACCGAACACCACCTTACAAGTTAAACCCCCAAAAACTAATAATTGACTTATTAATGGTGTATAATGAAAAGGAGGTTGATAAGAGACATAATTAATGTAGTGGATCCTCATGAATTGTGACGAGTCCCATTTTCACGATTTGCAATCGACCATCAATTACTTACAATTTTTTTATAGCGTATACAGTATATAAAATGGAATGTTTATTTGTGATCCTTAATTGAAAGGAAAGCTACTTTGCATTTGAGGTGTCGTTGGAGATGGGTCATCACTCAATCATCTCCAGTGAGGAAATATTTGGATGATATAAACGCTCAAAAATATTCAAGAACGTAGTAATCAACAACAATTAAACTCGAATAACTTATTTTTTGCAAAAGCAATGTTATTTTGTATTTTTGTTGGAGTATTTGACTATATTAGTATAATTTTCTTTTTTAACCATTCTCGGACAGTAAAAAAAAATTATATGAGTAATTTTGTATTCCATTTTCAAATGTTATAAAATTGATTAGAAATCAACAAAATACTATAGATAACAATAATTCTTAATTAATTAATTTAGATTATTTACAATATGTTCATTTTTGGGTATATGTCATACTAAAACGTAATTTTACTCCAATCATTTACACCAAATTTATAATTTACACAATTTTTGAGTTTTTGTCTCACAAAATTTTTGCAATAACACCATATTTGATGTTGTTTAACAAAAAAACACCGAAAATGGGTTTGAGTTTGGTGCGTGGTTGGCGAAGATTTCTACATCAACTCATTTTTGGAGTATGGTTGGAGATGGTCTAAGGGCATAATGCCAAGAGAGAGATTAATGCCAACGGCAACACCAAACACTTAAACAGATCCAATCACATAACTTCTGATAAAAATCCATGGATTCCATCCTAAAACTAATTGGTGATAGGAGGAGTGGCCTATGAGATTTATATACTAGTTTCAGTTTGCTTTTGACACCGGTGTGGGATAGTTATATGTTATATTTTTAGTTTCAATTGCCAACACCCTCCTCCTTCAAACTCTTCAAGGTGAACCTTGGAGGGGTTGGACTTTTTCTGATTGATTGGACCACTTGGCCCAATTTTTTTTCAATCGGTTGGACCACCTGGCCCAAATTTAGTCCAGATATACTGTTGGATCAATCATTTTTTCGATTTCGGCCCAAATATACTGCCAGATCAGTTAAATTTGACCCACAATCGGCGATCCGCTCTGATACCATGATAAAAATCCATGAATTATCCTAAAACCAATTGGTGATATAGGAGGAATGGCCCATGAGATTTATATACTAGTTTCAGTTTGCTTTTGACACCGATGTGAGATAGTTATATGTTATATTTTTAGTTTCAATTGCCAACAACTTCAATGATAAGTATAAATTGAACGATTGTCATACTCACTAAAAACAAAAGTCATGACAAGCGCAGACTTGTAGTAGTATTCAGAACTTTAGAGAGCAAACTGCTATCGGTCAAGCGTGAGGTTATTAACTGAGAGTCACTCCATGTACCAAGTGCAACAAAGTGCACATTGGACTTTTGTATAGATCGGGATTTGTATTTGTTGCAAAAGCGGACATTTCAAAAGGAAGTACCTCGTTTAACCTTCATTGTTGGATGCAAAAACTGTTACGTGTTAAATTTTGCATCGAAATTGGATTACTTTTTCATTTGATGTTAAATTTTGTCAATTCTGTCCCACATCGACTTGGTGATGAGCCAATCTAATCTATATAAGTGTGGATAACCCTCTCCCTTATGAGGCCTTTTAAGGGGTGAGTGACTCATTAATATGGTATCAGAGCGGTCCCAAGTCGATGATGGATCTCTCTTTATTTCTTATCTACCTCACGAGTAGAAGACCGATGTCCTTTTCGGCCCACACGTGAGGGGGCTTGTTAAATTCTCTCAGTTCTGTCCCAAATCGACTTGGTGATGATCCAATCTAATCTATATAAATGTGGATAACTCTTTTCCTTATGAGGCCTTTTAAGGGGTGAGTGACTCATTTCTAATATTTGATTTGATGGATTACTTTTTCATTTGATTTGAACTAAGTACAGTCATATGAGTTGTAATGCACGTAAAATCGAATATTTAGCTTACAATTAGGAAAGAATAATCTCATACTATATGAATATTAAGCACACGCATGGCTCTCCGGAAATTTCTCTTTTACCTCTAGGCTCTAGTGATGGCTGAATACTGAAGTTCACCTATGATAAATTTGTTGTATGTATTAAATAAAGTCCAAAATTAAAAAATTTATTTGTTTCAAGCTGTCAATTTTTTATACTATCAGATTTTATCTGCAATATGAATAAATAGCAATCACTACATTGATATTTAATACTATAGTCCATAACGTTTGTGTGTATACTATGCGCGCCTCCCTTTGTTGATTTGAGTATTTAATTTGTTGAATGAAAACATATATAACTTGAAATTGAGCATTTTGTTGATTCGAAAAAATATAGAACTTGAATCTTGTGGTGAAAAATATGTTAATTATGATTAAATCAAAGTGATTTTTTTTCGTGATGCATCCGTAATTGCATTCGTGACATAAAATGATAAATAACTATCACGAATTAATTGTCGTTTGAATTATGAATTGACAAAACAAGATGTACTATATAATAGTTTTATTTTATTTTTATAATACCCGAGTAGATCGGACTGATGCTTTATTCTACTCCATTTCTTAGTAAATGGATTCATGTTTATGAGAATTCAATAATTGGAGTATTTTAATGATATTAAATTAGTAATTAAATACAAAAAAATTACAGACTTTGTATGCATTATTTTAATTGGCCGTTATTAAATGCTATTGTATTATGCTATGCAGTATTTTATTATGGACTATTTGCCCATTCTTGGAGGTTCATTGTTGTTTATGCACATGGACTACATGTTACTATAACTTGTACACTTGTTTGTCGTATATAGTACTTTATTTTCAAACTTGTTAGTAACAGATGATTAAAAAAACATTGAACTTTTAATTTTTATTTATTTTTCTTTGATATATCAACATTGGACTTTTAATGATTTATCAGTCCATCTCAAACCTCAAAACTTTAATTACAAGTAGATAGTGCAAGAAACTCAACTCGTATATTTTACCAATCCAAAATACTTAATAATTGACATGATTAGAGCATTGTTTCGGTTTTGAATTCGGATTAGGTAAGCTTTTTGTGGGCTACGAACCACTTATTGATCACACCGGAAAACTCAGTTTGCAACAAAAATTTATTAAGTGTCCTGTCAAATTATTATGTGGGACTTTAAAATTAGTGTCATTCATTTGAGTAACTTTTAGTATCCTTTTATTAAAATATGGTGTACAACCAATTAATATTAGTCGTCATTGATTTAATTTGTTATGTTATTTAATTAACATAGGTGTATATAGTATTTACAATATCTTCGGAATTTGCTAGAATCTCTATGACGAAGTATTGGTGTCAGACTGTATATAATTCCACCACTTAAATAGGTAATGGAGTAGTACATGACAAATAAAGGAAAATTGTACGAAAATCACTTGATTAACACCATTACTTAAATTTACTAGATTCGTCTTCCCTATACACGATAAAAATTAGTAAAATTACTAAGTAAAAAAATACAAATTAAATGTAATCAGATATCATAATTATATTAGTCAAACTAAAATATATCCTAAAAATAAAGTACTCAATTTTAATTTTTATAATAAAATATTAGTAAATAACAAGTGTAGAGAGTTGGAATTTTTTGAAAGAATAACTAAATGCTCCCTTGTTAACTCATTAAATGTGTGTCTATACAAAAATATACCCTCCGTCCCTCACTAAGTGAAGCATTTCTTTTTGGCGTGGAATATAAGAAAATTAGATTTTACTGTATTAGTTAAGTGGAAAGAAAAAATTAAGATGGATGAAAAAGTAGAGAGTAAAAAATAGGAGATGGAATGCCAAAAAAAAGGAATTACCCACTTAGCTTGTGACGTCCGAAAAATAAATATGAATCACAACAAGAGACTTCCACTAGGACTTCCCACAAAAACTCCATGTCACGTCATCACTAGGACTTCCCATTTTACTGCCGCATCACTAGGACTTCCCCTGCACTAGGACTTCCCACTAGAACTTCCCGCAATAAAATTAAAATTCACAATTATTTTATTTACGGAATTAAAATTTCAACACGAATACGAACGGGGAAATGCAAATATTTCATTAAAAAAAAAAACATACATTATTCGAAGAAAAAAAAATTACATAGTCAATAAAAAAAAAGCAACCACATCAACGTCCACCCCTCCGCGTCTAAACCTCTTCGATGATATCCTCCTGAAGTCAAACATGGGTATCTCTTTGCCGCATGTCGGCAAATGCGCGCAACCTCTCAACCTCTCCATTAGGTACCCCCATGTTCACATTCGCGCTGGCCACGCCGTGGCTTGGACCGGCACCCGTATCATCTTCGTTGGTCCACTGAGTCAGTTCGTCCCCTTCACTTTCGACAATCATGTTGTGCAAAATGATACATGCGTACATGATGTCGCCGATGTTGGGAATATACACTTGTCGTGCAGGACCCTTCACCATCCCCCATCGACTCTGGAGCACACCAAATGCCCGCTCAACATCCTTGCGCGCTGCCTCCTGACGGCTCCCAAAGTAGGACTTCTTTGGTCTGATCGCATGCTTGATCGTCTTCACAAAGACGGGCCAGTTTGGGTATATCCCACCCGCCAAATAGTATCCCATATTGTGCTGGTTGTCGTTGGCGACGAAACTGATGGCGGGACTAACGCCATTTCACTGATCGTTGAACAGGGGCGACGACTGGAGGACGTTGAGGTCGTTGTTCGACCTGGCGACTCCAAAATAAGCATGCCATATCCACAACCGGTAGTTAGCTATAGCTTCAAGGATCATCGTGGGATGCTTGGCTTTGAAGCCGGAAGTATGTATCCCCTTCCAGGCGGCGGGGCAGTTCTTCCACTCCCAATCATATAATCTATGCTGCCCAACATCTCAGGGAACCCGTGCATATTTATCAGCCGCTGGCAGTCTTCGGGCTCGGACTCCGAAGATAGTGATCCCCGAATATCGATCTAACGCCCGCGCAAAAATTCAGCAGACACTCGACGGCTGAAGACTCGCCAATATGGAGGTACTCGTCGAACATGTCGGTCGGGCCTCCGTACACCAGTTGCCTGATTGCGGCAGTGCACTTCTGTAAGGGCGTGTGTCCGAGTTTGCCAGCCGCATCCTCCCTGATCCTGAAAAACTCGTATCTTCTCTCTAAAGCACCCACGATATGCATAAACAGCGGACGATGCATCCTAAAACGTCGCCGGAATAAGACATCCCCAAAATGCGGCTGCGAAGTGAAGTAGTCCCGATACAACCGAATATGTGCAGCAATGTGGTCCCGGGGTACATGACATCGGCGATGGATCGGCCGAGGTACCGCCGCCGCCACCTGCTGCCACCGCTGTTGCCTCTGCCGTAGCAATCGATCAATCGCCCCTTCCACAGCGAAATCCAATTCACTATCACTATCACTATCACTAGCGCCTCCGCCACTACCACCCGCACGACTACTAGTCATTCTAGATATACTTGAAAATAGAGTTTAGAGAGAGAAACTTGTCAACACAAGTGGTGTGAATGAAATGAAGTTCAACGAGTCCTATTTTTAGAGTTTCTTTTTAAAAATAAAAAATATAAAACTCAGACGTCCGACCCTCGCCACAGTGGCGGACGTCCGTCCGCCCGTGGGTCGGACGTCCGAGCCCATCCGACGGGCATATGGGACGGGCGTGTCCGCCCTTCTTCCCTACGGCGGACGTCGGCGACGTCCTACCGCGACGTCCGCCGTTAGAGATGCTCTTAGTAAATAAAAAAAAAAAAAGTTTACTCCGTCCGTCCGTGTAATAATTCATATCAATACATTTTATTTTTTCTGAATTTAATTAAGTTTTCTTAACTTTTTCAAAACTGAATCGACCAAAAACACGTCTCTTTGATTCTTTTTATTCTAAGAGCAGCGATGTGAATCGTGAACCAGTCATGACCTGATAAACTAGAGTTAAGTTTAAAAAAATGATACTATATTAATAAGTAATAACCCCACTAAATACTGGCTTCATTTTCCACTCATTGAGACAAAACATGTTTCTTCCAGAAAAGTACAGATTAATTAATTTAGGACCTAGAATCCTATTCTTAGTTTTTATGATTAATTCCATTTTGTGCATGCAGCTGGTTTAGTAGGGTAGGATGGTAATTAAGAGTTTAGTATTATTGGACTTGCCACAAAAAGTCTACTCCTAACTCTCCTTAACCCAACGATTAGGCATGCTCATAATTCATTATTATGGGTCTTTATTTTTCTAATATTTTCCCAATATTTAACTTATGTATGGCCTTCATTTCAACGAGTGCAACTGAATAATAATTGTTACTCCACTTTTCTACCTATGAGACTCCGCCGTCATACATTTATTAAGACAAGGGGTTAAATGAAAGTTAAAGATCTTAAGGGAATTGATTATTAAACACTATTGTATTCCATATATGAGATGATAATTATATTTAATACTTATTTATTACATTGATTATATTTCTCACATACATGGGTGTTAATATATTGGAAGGAAAAACAAGAAAAAAGGGTAACGAGATTTTGGTATGGAGAAAATGTTTGGTCCTACCAAACTGCGTTATTTAAGTTTACTATAGAGATGTAAGAAGAAATATTAAATAATCGAAAGGGAAAGAAAAAGAAGTTAAATTATGAGGCATGGCCCCATCAATGAGTGAGTCAATAAATAAGGTGAAAATAATCTTCATCTACCAAACCTTTTTGGTACATTTTCATCATTTTGCATATATAATATTGGAGGGTCAATTTTCTTCTAACTTGCTTGAATTTTGGTGGATAACAATTCTGAAAAAGTTAGACTAAGAGCATAAAAATGATTAGGCACAAAATTTTTGCGAGGTTGTCGCACAGAACAATATGCAGTCTTAGTAAATGTATTTAACGTGTTGATATTTAATTTTAATTTGAAAATCTTGTTAGTTTGAAATACTTGTTAGTTTGAAATACTTGTTGCTCGTTATCTAAATGAAACAATGAATTGCAAGAAATAGATAAAAATGACTACAACAGGAGTATGAAGGATGAAAATGGAGTAAGTATTAGATTTTGGCTTAATAACTGAATTGGGAGTTATGACGATAGATTTAAGAACACTTTTCTCAAACTCTTCATGATTTTAACAAATTATGATAACTTTATCAGGAACATGTGATGAGCCAATGGGAAGATGATAGATGGATTTGGAAGTTTACATGGAGGAAGAATATGTTTGTCTAGGAGGAGAAATTATTGGGAAGTTTATATCTAGTCGTGGATCACAAGATTGATGTGAGAGTTTGGGCTATTGATAAATCAAACACTTTCTATATTTTTGGTTTCTATTTGCAAGTTAATCATATTATCGAAAAGAATCAACCATTTCTTTTATGATTAAATGAACATAAATTTAAAGGTCACGTTAAGGATAGAGACGGACATATGCGGTGCCATGGGGTTCCATGGAACTCCCAACTTTTGTATGTTTTACTATGTATATTTTAGGTTCACACAAAGCTAATATTCATGTGTTAGTGCTAGTGGTTGAGAATTCAGCCTTCAACTATAGAGGTTTAGAGCATCCGCAGATGTAAAGTTTTTGTCGTCCGTCCGTCTGTGCCGCTGAGCAGGCCTCGTCCGTCCGCCGCTGCAGCTCGTTCGTCCGTGCCAGCGTCACGACGCTGCTCTTAGCTAAGAGCACGTCCATGCCGCTGAGCAGCCCTACGTGGCACGATCTGATTGGCCAACGGCTTAGCTGTTGGCAAATTCAATTTTTCTTTTTTAAAAAAAAAATTCATAAATAATTCGAAATAATAACAAAAATAAAAATATATATATTTTTAGATTCCCAAAAAATAGAGCCGTTTAGAACATCCACAATAAGAATAGGACAACCATAGGCCATCCACTCTCTCTCTCTGCCACGTCATAAGCACTAAAAATCCACCTGCCACATCAGCATGTTACTCAAATAGGCTAGCCTTAGGCCAGCCATAGGCCAGCCGCAATAAAAATAATTCAAAACAACTACATTTACGAAATTAAATTTACGATTAAATTACGGAATTAAATTTACGAGACATATACGGGAAAATTCATTCATTTCATTAAAAAAAAGGTACATAGATAAAAAAAAATACATGATTTTTTTTATAAAAAAAATGGGCTTCTACACACGAGCCCCGCCACTCTCTACTCCTCGTCGTCGCCGCCGCCGTCCTTACCGTCGCCACCCGGGGTATCTGAGCCCGCGTCTGAACCCCCCACCAGTGCCCTCGAGGCATCCAAATCCACCTGCATGTTCTCGAGCATCGAGTGGAGAAACCTCTTCTCCATTGGGTCAGTTGCGGCCTTCCACTCTTGGAAGAACTTGTACATCCGTTCCTCCGTTTTTGCACGCGAGAATAAGGTGTACGCGCGTGGGGGGAGGGGGTGCCGAGATGATTGTTAGGTTTGGTATACTGAAAAACATGTTTCGAGCAAGTTTCGCTCGAATAGAATCTTGCTTGTATACGTAAAACTCTATAATCCACTTTTAACCCGATTCAGTATTATTCGAGCAGTCTCGCACGAATAGAATCACTATTATTATTACATTGTGTTTGCTTGTGCATTTATAAGATGTTTTACAAACATTTAAATGTATAAGAAGTAAACAAAGTCTAAGTCTTTTGTTTAGTAGACCGGTTGTGGGCGTCGTCCACTTTAAGGTAACACGGTCAGATCTATGCAATGCTTTGCAAAAGAAAAAGAAGAATTTCACAACCTAGATAGGCTTTGGCTACCTATCGTGAAAGGTTGCAATGTCAATCCGCATATTTCTAAGCCTTACTGAAATAAGATGACATTGGTGTGGTATAGCACTGAACGGATCTAACAGCAAGACGTGTCTTTATGCTATCTACTGAAAGACTAGGTCTTGATAAAATGTTATTTCTTAATCTACATATGTTAGCATTGAGCATACGGTATTGATTATGCACTACTTTGACTTATCAAATGGTGCGAGTTTTTCGCAACCCAATAATCCTGATATATTGGGTAGTGGTGTTTAATATCTAGCGGTGCTAGGATTGCTATTATGTTGAAACGTGCACGAGGTGAGTCTCGTTTGATAATGTCCTCAAGAGGAGCTCGAACAAGGTTTTATTATTCGGAAAACTGGCCAGTTGGAGTATTATTACTCTATGGATAATAAATAAATGTTTCTTGCTAAGTCCACTCTTGGAATTACTAAGATATTAATTAATTAAGTCCATAACAGACATTAATTAATTAATGGACATTTATATCTTAAGCGCGGGAAATAAATAATAAACAACGGAAACCCGGATTACTTATAATTTTGGATTTGGATGGGGAGAGTTCAATATTACTTCTGTAGTGGCTGCTCGTAATATTCCAATATAAGCTTGTATTAAATTGTGGGTTCAATTTAATTAGTAAAAAGCTAATTGGGCGAGCCCATATCCAAAATCTTCCATAGATCCCTGTCTGGGCCCAAAAGGAACTTAATATAAATAGGAGAATAAAGGAGACAGAAAAAACACAATTTTCATACATAAAATTTTCGAAATTTTCGTTCCCCAGCTGAAGGAGATTTCGATTTCTACTCCTTTTCCCAAAAGGATTTCTTTTGTCTTCTTTATTCGAGTCCTAGTATTTTGATAAGATCAGCCCACCCTGATATCGAGATATAGTTCGGGAACCAGAGAGAAGATCCGTGGTCTAGTATCGAAGATCATCACGTGGAGAAGGCGCGAGCAATCGTCGATTCTTTGGAGAATCAAATCGGTAACTCTAAACCGTAGAATTCATGTTTTAGGATTTACTTTTCATGAGCCTGAATTATTTGCGTTCTAGCATGCAATTATCTGTTTAACATGTGAATTGATTAATCGCATAATCGGTCAAATAGATCCGTGTCTGATTTATTTGTTTTATACAAGTCTTCCGCTGTGCAAGGGGCTCCTAACCCCAGCAATGACCTCCTGAGGCGATAGGGGGGGATCCTCCCCTCGCTGCCCGTTGCGCCCGCTTTTGGCCAACCGGGCGAGGGCGACGAGTAACGGATGGAGGGGACGGAAACTCATCAGCATCCGGGGGGAGGTCATGGGATCCGCCGCTGCTGCCGCTTTAGTCACCAGAATAGTTCAGCCTCTGCTTCTTCGGCCACCCAGCGTCGCACCCCGCCCGGAACTTCTCGGAGTCCTTCAGCAACATATAGCATTCCCAGAAGGTGAACTCCTTATACTTCCCCGGCAAGGGGAACTGACTCTCTGCTATCCTCCGGACGTCCTCCTCATTCTCCCCACTAGTCAGCTGGCGGAGGGCGTTGGCGTACAACCCCGAAAATCGGCCGACCGCAGCCCTGATGCGTTCCCATCCCTCCGGCACTCCTCCCCGCTGTAGTCCTTTCCGTGCGGGCCGTTCCTCCTGTAGGTTGCTCTAATCTTCGTCCACATGTTGACGACCTGCTGGTTGTTCGCAACCAGCGGATCGTCGCAAACCGACAACCACGCCTTGGCCACGCCAGCGTACTCATCCACCATCCACTTCCTCCGCGTGGGGGTGTCATGAACAGTGGGTTGCGACGACTCGCCGACCACCTTGCCCTTCCCCTTGGCCTTGTTCTTCTTCGGCGCGGCCCGACCCGCGGTCACGGGAGTGTCCGACTCCCGAGATCGATCCCCATATCATGCAATGACAAAAGGTCATCGCCAGTGAACTGCGTCTCCACTTGGGTCGACGTGTGAGACGAAGCCGTCAAAAAATCAAGAGAGGGACGATAGACCGTGCCCCCCTTCCCGGTGACCCCTGTATCCCGGGATGTATACCGGGCCGCATCCCTCCCTGCCATACCGGCATCATCTGTTAGAGTTTGTATACTAGAAATCACCTTTCGAGTGATTGAATACTGTTAAAACTCTTATTTTATTTTCCAAATGAATAAACAGATTATTTTTGTCATAATGTTGTTATGTTTTACATTTAATGGACGTTTATTGCATATTTAAATGTATAAGTAACTTAACAAAGTCTAAGTCTTTGTTTTAGTAGACCAGTTGTGGGCGTCGTTCACTTTAAGGTAACACGGTCAGTTCTAAACAAAGAAAAAGAATAATTTCACAACCTAGATAGGCTTAGACTACCTATCGTGAAAGGTTGCAATGTCAGTCCGATTATTTCTAAGCCTTACTGAAATAAGATGACGTTGGTGTGGTATAGCACTGAATGGATCTAACAGCGAGACAGTCTTTATGCTATCTACTGAAAGACGAGGTCTCGTAAATTATTTCTCAATCAATGTACGTTAGCATTGAACATACGGTATTGATCATGCACTACTTTGACTTACCAAATGGTGCGGGGTTTTCGCAACCCAATAAGCCTGGTATATTGGGTAGTGGTGATTAATATCTAGCGGTGCTAGGATTGCTATTATGTTGAATCGTGCGCGAGGTGAGTCTCGTTTGATAACATCCTCAAGAGAAGCTTGAAATAAGGTTTTATTATTCGGAACCTAGCTAGTTGGAGTTTAATTACTCTATGAATAATAAATAAGATTTTCTTGCCGAGTCAACTCTTGGAATAAATAAGATATTAATTAATTAAGTCCATAGCAGACAATAATTGATTAATGGATGTTACTATCTTAAGCGCGGGAAATAAATATAAAGTATTGGAAACCCGAAGTACTTATAATTTCGGATTTGGATGGGGAGTGCAATATTACTTCTGTAGTGGCTGCTCGTAATATTCCAATTTCAAGCTTATATTAAATTGAGTTTAATTTAATTAATAAAAAGCTAATTGGAGGAACCCATATCAAAGCCTTCCATAGATCCCTGTCTGTACCCAATATGTGACTTATTATAAATAGGAGAATAAAGGAGACAGAAAATACACTTAATTTTTCTCTAAAATTTTCGGCCCCCCTACTCCTAGTGGTGGTCGAATTTTCTCTCCTCCGAGGGAAAGGATTTCTGTCTTCTCTATTTAAGTCCTAGTGCACTGGTGAGATCAGCCCACCCTGATATCAGTTCACAGTTCGGGAACCAGTCAGAAGATCTGTGGTTTTGTACTAAAGATCTTCACGTGGAGAAGGCGCTAGCTATCTTCGATTCTTTGGAGAATCATCAAGGTATAATGGCTGAACCCTAGAAAAGCATGTTTTAGGTTTCAATTAATTTAAAGCATGTGATTATTTGAGTTATGAGCATGATACGTGAGATAATTACGCGAATAGAATTTTTCTAAATAATCCGCTAAATAGATCTGAATTATTTGTAATTGATTTATGTGAGCGCTTGCGCTGCCAACCCCTTCATCATCCCCATCATCTGCTGCATCATCTGCTAATGCATCTGGGGCATACCTCCCCACCCCGGCGTTGCCTGCCCGCCGTTGGCCTGCACCCCGCCCGGCATCCCCCACGGCATCACCCCTTGGTTCCCCCCTGCATCCCCCCTGCGCTCCAGCCATCATCCCCATCAACTGTTGCCAAGGGACGTTAAACCCTGGGCCCATCTGCACGCCCATCTGACCCCATCTAGATCCCTCGGGTACCGTGGGAGTCTGAGATCCGCTCGTCGTCGGACATGACTTGTTGTTGTCCATCGCTCGATATTGCTCTTGTACAGAAAATTAGAGAGAGAGAAAACTCGTTAAAACAAGTGGTGCAAATGAAAATGAAACTAAAATCGCGTATATATAGGTTTTCAAATTTTTTTTTAAAAAAAACGAAAATTGGCGCTGGCCGATCGGCACGCCACAATGGCGGCCAGCGCCCTCAAATCGGCTAGCTCACGCCGATTTTTTTGCCTATTCGCCGCTGGCCGATTACAATAGTTCGGCTAGCCGACCGGCTAGCGACGCGAATCGGCTAGCCGCTATTGTGGATGCTCTTATGGACATTTTTTTTGGATTTTTGTGATTTTTTTTAATCCCAAAATCATCTATAAATACACACATTCATCATCCACTTTTCACATCAAATTATCTCTCATTCATAATTTTTCATACTAAATCACCTACATCTTCCTCTCTCACCCAAACTCTCTCTAAAAAATTCAAAAATGGATTTCACCGATCTCATTGCAGAAGCGGAGTGCGAAGAACAAGAATATTATGAACAATATCGTGCCGCCTATGAAGCTTATGTCGCCGCCAATACCCCAGCCCCTCCTCCTCAACCAACTAGATCAAAACGTCGCTACATCCCTAGTGATTGGGAAGGAGCCCACGAAAGGCTCGTTGCCGACTATTTTTCCGACCAGCCGTGGTATCCAGAAGATTACTTTCGGCGCCGTTTTCGCATGTCAAAACGGTTTTTTATGCATATTGTCAACACATTGTCCACCCGTGTTGAATACTTTCAATCAGGTGTAGACGCAACTGGTCGGCAAAGTCTCTCGGCGTTGCAAAAGTGTACTTGTGCCATCCGACAACTTGCTACTGGGCAAACGGCTGACCTCTTCGACGAGTATTTGCATGTCGGTGAGTCAATTGGAATCCTATGCCTCAAGAGTTTTTGCGACGGCGTTCGTTCTGCTTTCGACGAGGAATTCCTTCGGGCACCCACCATCGACGAATGTCAACGGTTGCTTCATCTTCACGAAACAGTCCACGGTTTTCCCGGTATGCTAGGCAGCATTGACTGCATGCATTGGAAGTGGAAGAATTGCCCGACTGCTTGGAGGGGGCAATACTTAAGCGGCCACAAAAGGCAGCGGCCCAACGCTTATCCCTGAGGCGGTCGCCGACTACCGCCTATGGATTTGGAATGCATATTTCGGTGTTGCCGGATCCAACAACGACTTGAACGTGCTATATTCTTCACCACTCTTCGATGATGTTTTGAATGGTTACTATCTCGCCGATGGTATCTACCCAAGGTGGTCGACTTTCGTGAAGTCGTTCAGCAATCCACAAGAGCCGAGACGGATTTTTTTGCGTAGCGTCAAGAGTCTGCTCGGAAAGACGTCGAAAGAGCTTTTGGGGTCCTTCAAGGCCGATTCAACATTGTGAAGTCCCCTTCTCGGCTTTGGTACGTTAAGAAGATCGCCGACATCATGTACACGTGTATTATCTTGCACAACATGATTATAGCTGACGAAGGACCGATGGCGGCTAACTTTTATGACAAGGATGAAGCCGGAAGCTCAACCGCGAGGTCTCCCCCACGCCGAGGTGTGCATACGACGGTGAACGAGAGGATCGAAAGAAGACACACAATGCGCGATACAAGAGCCCACACTGAGCTACAAAAAGATCTAATCAATCACATTTGAGCGAAATTCGGCAACGAGTAGTGGGTCTTTTTAATTTTATGGATTTTAATTATGTAATTTTTAATTTTTAGGATTTTAATTATGCAATTTTTAATTTTTAGGATTTGAATTATGTAATTTTTAATTATTTTGTAATTTGTAATAATATTCCGGATATTTTTAATGCATTTTAATATTGTGGAAATGTTTTTATTTAAATTGAATAATAGAATGGTGGGACCCTTGAGCTTGTCCTTAGCTAAGAGCACGAATGTGGGTGTTGTGCTCTTAGCTAAGGACAAGAAGTAAAAGTGGGTCCGGACCCACTTTCGTGCTCTTAGCTAAGAGCACGGATGGAGATGCTCTTAGGGTCTAATCTTGTTAGGGCCATAGTTTTATTACTATGTTTTCCATTAGCTTTTTTTTTTTAATCTTGTCAACTCTATCTTTTTCTTCAAATAGACAAGCTATTAATTTTAAATTATACACACTATGCAATAATTTTTTTTATTTTATTAACACTTTCCATTTTTCAACTACTTTTAACGATTACATGTATAAGTAGTTATTGTCATCACCCTTTTAATACTCTACAACTGTTAATACTCACTTCGTTCAATAGCAGTGGATGTATTTTTTTCAAGCACGAAGATTAAAAAAGATTGTGTTGAATGAGTTAAATAAACGAATAATATAGTACGAAATGAAAAAGGTTGAAAGATGAAGAGAGAATAAAGTAAGAGAAAGTACACTAAGTGAGAAAAAATATATGACTTTTACTAAAAAGATAAATGATTCTACTATTATGGAATGTACCAAAATGGCAAAATGACTGCACTACTATGGAACTGAGGAAATAATAATTTGGACCCCCCAGAATCGAAATTCTGCGTCCGCCACTGAACTTAAGGAGGACTCGAACCCTAGACTTTTGGCCTCGGACATTGTTAACTAATTTTGTAATGAAAGAAATAGAGGCCCTAGATTCGGACCACGTGGAATTGCATATGATCATTGTGCATTTTTCAAGAAAGAGCAAGAAATTTTCGATCACATTATTTACAAATTTCAAGGACCGGTTCACCTACCTTTTTAGACGAGGGAAGATGAGAATTAAAATTGAATACTCCTTTTGTCCTATAATAAGTCAATAAGAATCATATTTTATCATTTCAGTCCGTCCCACAATAAGAGTCACATTTCACTTTTATCATAAATGTTAAGTAAGTTTCGCATTCCACTAACTTTTTCAACGCATTATTCTTTACATTTCTTAAAACTCGTGCTCACATCAAATGCGACTCCTATTATTGGACGAAGGAGGTATGATTTGTGGATGAGGGCCCCACTTAAATAAAACTCAAATCAGATGTTCACTGAAAAAGATATAGCCAAGTTTTACGTTCTGAAAATAGTAATCATTAGGCTTTCAATTACGGAATGACCATAAAGCCCCTCCGATGTCCACTAATTATTGGAACTGAAGAGGGACGTGAAAATGATGAGGGTAGAGGTGTAATCTTCCTCCCATTTCTTGGTCTGAATTTCAACGCCAGGTTAATAAACCAACCTCGCTTGATTTCATTTCTTATTATCTCACTCTTCAATAGTGTGGGCCGACATTTATTCTAGAGATGACTAGATATAAAAATAATACACTGAGGGCGGATGCAGATAAGAACAAGGGGTAGAGTGTACCCCCAAAAGCTGCAAGTAGCTTAATGGTATTATGCTCATCTTTCACGGTAGCAATCTGGGTTTCAACCCCAGCAGGCGTTTTGTAGTACGTTTGATTAAAGATTATTTTTATTATTTATGATTTTTAATTATACTCATAATACTAGTTTGAGATTATATAGAAATATGATGTGTTTTATTTTAGTTTAAATATTAAAACTTTCTCCAAACTAAAATAAACTTTTTGTTATATAAATATTTAAGAACTTCTATTTTTTATATTTAAATTTTTTTAGTAAATAATGCCTAAAAAAGTATCTTTCATACACAATGAAGGACTCATTGCAAAAGAAAAATTAATGGAGATAACCAAAGAAAAAAGTTTGATTAAACTTAAAAATTTTAAGTAAATGTAATTATTTATCGTACCCCCAATATGAAATTTCTGGATCCGCCACTGAATACTACAGTAGTCGAACAATGCAAATATGACGTTCTTCTTGCTTCTTTTGCCCCTAATGTGGGTGTTGTGTTTTCTTTCAGCCTTTGGTGACCATATGGTTGGCTACTTCTTTTTCTTCGTGCTTTTTTTTGTGTGTGGTGGTGGTAGGTATGCTTACTTGTTTTTGTATTTTGTTAATGTTTGTTGGTTTTTCATTTACCAAGTTAAGTGGATATTGTACTAGTGTTTATGTTTTTTACAATAATGAGTTAATTGCACATACATAACTCTTGCTTCATCAACGACTCCATTTTTTGGAGCAAGCAAGAAATTAATGCGTGATGTGTATCTTTTCGAACTCTTATCACAGGTAGCAGACAAGCAACCCTAACATGAAACTACGAGAAAAACAAATCTTGTATAAGAATAAAATGAAAACAGAAGATAATTATTGTTATGAAATTAACAAACACCCTAATAAATACAGAGACCCCAAGATTAATTGTTTTGGACCTACAAATCGTACGTTATTTACGTTTTGTAATTCGCTTTTTTTTCTATTAACAAATACTCTACTAAGTCTAAAAATAAGTAAATGAGTTCAAAACTGCCGACTTTTCCCCCAATTTTAATACTCCTCATCGTTTTCTTTTCGATTTTGGCCCAAAGATTCCAAACCGTAACTATCATAAAAATAGTACATTAAATATAAGTGATAAAGTAATTTTTAAGAAACATCCATTTATACATGTATAATGTATTGACAAACTTTTTAATTTCTAGAACAAGAGTTTCGACTGTTCATATATTTTTCTGCAATTGATCGCACTTTACTATGATCAACGCAGCCATACCATTGAAATATGATTCTCTATCATAAATTAAGTGCACCCATTATATTCATTGATCAAATGAAGAATAAAACATTATACTACTAAGAAAACATTTAAAAAAAATAAATTCAACAGCTTAATGCGTCGATATGAATTGCAAGCCTAGTAGAGTAGAATTAATAAAAATGAATGAATTGAACCTAGCCAGTATGCAAATAGAGTTAAAAAGGTGATAAATGTTAGTACAAAGTGTGACAAAACTATTCTATAATTGAGTTGCAATGAAAAGAATTTATAGAGGCAATAAGAGGAAATAGGTGAGAAAATGAATGTGGGGGGTCGCTATCAAGAAGGAGGGCCTAATTATTTTTATTTCCCTTCCACCAATTAGGAATGTGGTCCTCAACCACAATATCCACACTCTTAAATTCAATGATTGATATTCATTTGACAATTTATAGCTCAACTCTTAATTATATCATGGTGGACCACTTATGTAATATGGAGTACTACACAAAATGGTAAAAAATAATAATAAGTGGGTCACAAAAGTTATTGCAAGTAAAATTTACCATGTTGAAAAGTGAGGGGAAAGGGTGAAGATATGTGCTACTCCATAAGCAAAATATTTGTCACGCTTAGATCATAAAATTTTTATTAGTTCTGATATTTGGACTGATGCAAATTTTAAAAGTTACTATACTTAAATAGTTAAATTACATGTCCTTTTATAAATATTAGCTCGACTCTTAACAAACGTAAGATGTTTTTATTTTAACTATTCTTATTTCAAATGGATATCAACTAGTTAGATATTTGAGAGGTCATTACAATGCATCTACTAGTACGCCATGTTATCTTTGGAGTCTGTTTTTGCTACATGTATTGTTTCTCACTAGTTATAGGCCTAGGCAAATGGGGAACATATCAGTTATACTATTATTAATTTCACAGAATTCAGATATATATATTTTAAAAAAGAAGAAATAAACTCAATATCAACATATATGAATTATCAGCTGTTGCTGCAAAGTAGTAACAAGATCGGCTCATTTCCTATAAATTCAAGTTGATGATGCTCAAATTCAAATTCATGACAAAAAAGAAACATTTCTTTTCTGTTTTCTGTTTCTTCTGCTAAATTAAGGAACAATTCAGATATGTTTTTCACTGTGGTCAGATTCACACACCCCTTGTTAAGTCCAAAGACTAGGAAACTCACACCTGGTTCGTCATTCGCACGCAATCTTGGTGTCAAAGCTGCTGAGGCAGATGGCAAACGCCTGGAAAGCAGAAATCGGGTACTGATAGTCCATGGTGAAGATGTCCTTCCCGACCTTCCCGAATTGGAGGACAACATTCTCCTGCTGCTGCTCTTGCCCTCCAGCTCCATTCTCCAGGGATGCAACGAGCTGGAAGTTCTTCACTGAGGCGACAGTGACACGCCCGTTAAAGTTGAGGCACCAGCATTGGAGTTGGTCATGCCATCTAGGAGTCTTATTTTTTAATACTAGCATTTCTTCTTTGGGTGTTGATAGGGGTCCAGATTGGAAGCTATCCGAGCGCATCGATTTTGACCTAAAAAATGGGAGAGAGGGAAACGAATCGAAGTTTCCTGGTATGAATGCCGTTTGTGTTGGAGCACTACCTCCTGTCTCAATTGCAGCAAAAGGGATAGTATCCATGACACACTGCATCCGCCTTGGTCCCCTATATGATGAAGCTTATGTGAATTAGCAAGAAGAGAATATTATATTACAGTCATGGCATGTTTTGTGCAGGCATAATAACACCCAACACAATTTATCCAAGCACAAACACGACCAGAAACAAATTATGTTAAATAATAGTACAATAGTAAATATTATACACATTGAGGCACCGTATTATATAACAAGAGAACTATAAAAGCCTGTAATAAATGTAAACACAAAAATAATTCATACAAATTTGAGGAAATGAAATCTATATCATTCCAATAAAATTGCTAAATAAAATGATAACTTGGTGTCCCCAATCGTTTGAACAATGATACTGGCATACTCAATACGTTTGGCACTAATCCATTTTATTGTACTGAGTCAAGAAATGACAACCCTAACTATAGTGGTACCAGAGATTCAACAAAGGTAAATCATTTTTGGAAGCATTAGCAATAACACAATTATGATCAATCCAAAGTACTAGTATCATTTTATTTTTAGTTATAACTCGAATATGACAATTCTAACTGAGGGGTTTTAGTTTTCACCTCGAACCTAAAACATTCAACTCGTAAGCAATGTGGGCCACCGGAAAGTTGCCAGCAGGGACCCTAGGAGCAATTTGTCTCATTCCTACTAACCTCGTTGAACGAGATTTAGTAACTTTAGCTCCAGCATTTGGGGGCTGAGCATCAAAGACTGTGAACTTGGTTCCCAAAAAATTAGACCTGTCATGACCGGAACAAGATGAAAGCTTAGTCTTTTAAAGCTTTGAAATAAAAAATAATCTAGTCCAGAAGATTCACCTCAACTTCCCGATGTAGTTGCTGCTGGTCTTAGATATGTCTCCAGCATTCAGAGATATTATGTAGTCAGTGTAAGTTGGCCGTCGACATCTTCGAGCAGCAAGAAGAAACTTCCCATTATCATTAGAAGCTGTAGCAAGATGAAGACATGAATATAAATACGACTTAAAGCTAAATTTGTAATCAATCATTTCATGGAAATAACTCTAGACTGAAGTAGGTTAGTATTATTATCAATAAACAATGGTGGGCAGGAAAAAAGAGGGGCGGGGAAATCAATTTAAGCAGTTACCTTGACTATAGTTAAGGTATAGGAGATATGTTTGAGAGCTTCGATTCCGCTTAATGAAACACTGAATTAGGGTGTTTCTTGGACCAGGCTGCGATGGAAGAACAGCAAAAAAATATTTCAGCACTCACTTGAGAGAGGAGATAAGGGTTAACAAGGATCCAGGCTCTACCAAAACAGGTGAAACAGACACAGTTTTGATTAAAATCAAGTACTATTAGATTTTCTCAAAAAGCTATAATTCCTATACATACTAAAAAATTCAAATATATGTCAACTCTCATTACAGAAGGTCAGCTGGATTAGTTATCTTTTGATTTCAACATTAGCAACCATCAGCTACATCTGGACTCTGAATTTCTTTTAATTTGTGAATATTAGAAATAAGAAATGACATTCACTTTCCATCAGAATGGGCTAAATTGAACAATTTTGTTATATAAAACATTTGGAAGACATAGAGATATAGAGAGGGGGTTAGATACATTATATTCCGTAAGACTTTCTTTTTAAATTGATGGGCACTTTGTCGTCCATACAAATTTCAAATATGGCAATGATTATATTAGCACCATTTCAAATTAAACAAGGGAGTCGACATGGATTTTGATTTTGAATGAGGACTAAACAGTGATCCTAAATCCCAACAAGTTGTACAAATCCACTGACCTTCCTTCCTCATTTCGAATGCATTTCACTTCTCGAACATCTAATTTTTAAACTAATTAGCTAGTGCATCTCCAAAGAGTATGTTATGATTCAAGATGGCATTTATAAACTATACCATAGATTAAAAAAAAAAAATTAAAGGTTTTGAGCAATATTATGAGATTAATCTTTGAAGGGAACTAAAGAGAGAGCTCTAAAATGATTACAGGCTGTAAACATCACATAAATGGGAATGGAAGACAAACAAAATATTAATTCACACCACATGAAAAAAGGACATGAAGCATCCAAACACGAACCTGCTTCACAGAAATAGGAAAGGTAATCTTTCCAGACACTTCCAAGTTTCTAACAATCTCCTTCATGTTATCCCTCCAGCTTCTACAGACACCAGCACAAGCAACAACATTCTGCCTCGAGGGCCAATCACAATCTGATTCCTCAATACGCATAAGCACGTCCCTCAAGAGCTCTGGTGGCATATTCGCCCAGCAGCTCTGCCTCAGAGCATCCACAGCAGTCACCGTAGACTCCTCGACTACCCGGTGAGACCTAGACCTCCCAAATCTCCCTTCAAACCCCTTCCTAGATATGCTCCCGAATTCACCCTTCATATCCTGAAGTATACTCTTGAATGACATAATTGACAAAAAATGATGTATCAACTCAAGAAACTGATTCTCTCTCCTGCTTCAGCAATCAGCTAATACCAAATATCATAACCCTGTAAGGCTAACGCCTAAAATTCCCAACTTTTGATGAAAAGTATCATCAAAACCCACCAAAATTACTCCAGGAATGCTGTAGTTAACAAAGATGCCTGGCCCCATAAATCATGCTAAAAAAGCATTTCTACTAAAACCCCGACAAAATCAATCTTTATAACAAATCAAAAATATTCCAACAACGGCAACTAGTAACAAGAAATTTCGGCACACAATAACCAAACTCGATCTTCAAATCGAGACAAAATTAGGTTCGGCACAAGACAAAAAAACCAAAATTTACATATAAAAGTAAATGCAAAACAAGCCCAAATCACAAAAATATCAGCATTTAGGCGTGGAATCCTCTGACGAGCAAGAGCCACACAGATCTGTACAGAAACTATTCCTTCAAAAACTCAATCTTTTTCTACATGGCTTAATTCAAGATAAATAATTACAAAAGGGGGGGTTCACGCGAGAAGGAAACGGTTACAGGAGACCCATTTGATGCTTAATTAGAGCTTGATGAAGAGTTTATGAAGAAGATTGGAGTGGAAGTGAAGATCAGAGAGATTAGGGTTGGTGAGCCTTTTTGATACTATGGGTTTCTCCGCGGAAATGATTATGTTTTTGTTTATGGCGACTACGCTCTCATACTCCATTTCAACTAATTACACATAAAAATAGAAACAAAATTAAAGCATGATGGATAACGTTACTAAATTTATTGAAATACTTTTACCAAAAATACAAATAGACCATTTTTTATGGGGTGCAGATAATATTTAATAAATCTATTTTTTATAATAATAATAAGGGTAAATTGTCTGTAAAGTCATGAACTTTCAACATAGTTTGGTTTTTCCCGTGAACTTTAAATATTGCATGAAAAGTCATGAACTTTACCGTTCTATGTATATTTCTCATCTGACACAAACTTATCCTACGTGACGCGCCGGAGGCGTGATTTGGCAAATGACAAATTTAATGTTCAATTCGAATTGTTGAATTAATGCTACTTTTATGTTGAATTCGACTTGTATATTTATGTCGATTTTTATGTCGAATTCGATTTGTATGTTTTCATTATTCTATTTGTATTTTTGTGATAAGTCTAGGGTCAGATATTGCAAAGATAGAAAAGAAATAATCGGAATTAGTGGAGTTTTGTCAAGTTACGCCTC
The DNA here is from genome assembly GCF_029641045.1 of Salvia hispanica. Classification (NCBI taxonomy): domain Eukaryota; kingdom Viridiplantae; phylum Streptophyta; class Magnoliopsida; order Lamiales; family Lamiaceae; genus Salvia; species Salvia hispanica. The sequence goes on from NC_142697.1 coordinate 18,287,307, forward strand.
TGGCGGGCCACATAGGATGTGTCGGAAATCTATCGGGTCAGGTCAGATGGGAAATTTACACAATCCGATAAAGTTCATGACTTTTCATGCAACATTTAAAATTCACGGAAAAAATAAACTATTTTGAAAGTTTGTGACTTTATAGGCAATTTACCCTAAGGGCTCGTTTGGTAGGTCGTAGAAACTCATATTATCACATAAAAGCCCATAAAAGACACTATTATCCCATCTTCTCCGGTATTTGGTAGCGGCTGATTTTATCGGCATACCCGGAACAAAAGTTCCGGATCTCTGTGATATCCGTAATAAAATCGGTGGCTCTAGGATAACACTATGGGAGGAAAGTGGTGGTATAAGCTTTTCTCGGTTTCGCCTACTTCGCAGTCTCTTGTTTTATGCCCAAATTGCCCTCGTTGTTTTCGAGCTCTACCCAGCATAATACCTATCCATCACAAGTCGCTCATTGGCGGGGCAAAATTCAGGTTTCCGACCTGCACAAGGTAAGCCGGTACACAGAAACCCTCAAGTTTCAATTTTTGGGACTTACACAGTAGTATAGAGTCGATTATTTCAGATCCCCAAAAATTGAAGTATCAATTGTTATTGTGTCTGTTATTGCTGATTTCTGGAGAGAATTTGTTTGTTCAATTTCATTTTTTAGTATAATGATTTGCACTACCCAGCAGATCGAGGTGACCAAGTATGCTTTAGTGTGCTTCTGCAACATCTGTAATGTCAAATTCAAGGGATTCTTTCCTACTTTAATGACAAGTTTACTCTTTACGACGACCTCCCAATTCTGTTCCGAAACATAAAAATTCGTCGTCTAAATTGGCTGTAAATCGACCCTGTTGTGTATAAAGTTGATGTTCGCATGGTTCTGTGTTTGATTGCTGGTGTTTGTGGTGATCGGATGTTGTCTTTACCATAACCTTTTTGCTGTGTGGTTGTTTGTCGATTGCCCCTGATGTGTTTGCATTGTTGTTTTCGAAATGGCATTTTATTGGCTGGTGTGGAGTATGCTACTTCGTGATGATCTTTTGGTGCACACGATAACCATGTGCTTGTGTGATTGAATGCCGGTTGGTTGTGATGTGGCTGTGTGTTTGATTAGGCTAGCCCTTGCCATTGCTTCTAATTTCATAACCTCTCCTTATAGGATGGTTTATATAGGCTTTCTTATGTTGTGAATGCAGCAAAAGGTGTATGTAAAAGATGAGGAGGAGCAAGCGGTGGAACTGGACGTGTACAATCAAGGTATGTTGAAGTGAGCTGTGCAACAAATGGCAACAAACTGGAGAATGTTCCGAAACATTGCTCATGGCATTGCAGAGCTCCGGATAGTCATCTGCCACCCTCGTTACAAGCTGAGGTCTGTCGCATGGTCTTGCACGACGTCCCTTGCCCTTATGGCCACCGCTACCACTTCCGCCACACTCTCACTGAGGAGATGGAGGATGAGGAATTCCAACTCTCTTCAACCTATGAGCTGCCGGTAACTGCTCTTTAAAGTAGAATGGGATTCGGTGCTGTAAGTAAATAAGCATCAAACAGAGAGGCTTTCTTTCCATAGAATGTTGAATGGCTTAGGATCTGAAAAAGAGAATTATTGTGTGCTTTCAGCATTTTGTGACGTTTCTTTACGTTTAAAATGTCATTAGTCGTAATAATGCATTGCCACGCTGATTATTAGTGCATTTTCAGTTGTGTAATCATTTGTGGCCAATGTTTGTTGCGTCTTGTTTATATTGTCACACATTGCTATTGATGTCAATTAAACGTCAGTTGAGTATTTACTTTGCCGAACTATTCAAAAAGTGAGGGCATATTTGTCATGACAGTGTTTAATATAATTATCCGGTATAATGACTAATGCCTACCAAATGATGGATTAAGACACAAAACATTTCTACCAAACGCCATTATAAGTATGATTAGCTATTTCAAATATTGGGAAAAACCATTATCCGGGAACTTAGTAAAACCCCATAAGATGAACCAAACACACCCTAATAATAATAATACTATATTTTATGTGCATGTCGAGGGAAAGTTATACAACACACTGCTGTTTGGAGGGTCGAAAATTCATATGCATGTCTTTTTACTAACAAAAGAAATTGAGGTATTGAGGTATTTGACAAGTTGAGATTTATCAATGGGCTAAAATTGAAATCAAAATATTAGTCAAACATCTGTCAAATAATATTAGAAGTATTCAAATTATAGCTAATTACATGTTGTTAACTAAAAATCAATCTTAATCACGCGATTTCAAAATCGGACTGCTGCAAGTGGCAAACATGTAGTTTTGCCAAAAGTAGGAAGAAAAAAGCATATGAGTTTTTTTGTCAATACAACATTAATAATTATCTCAATTTTTTTCGTACATATTATATATACATTATTTTGCATACCATATAATCACATTTATGAATTTTTATTTTTTAAAAAAAAATTGAACACGATAGTAAAAGAATATAATCAATGATATATCTACAATTTGCATCTATATATACGACATGGATGAAGAAGAGTCGTACGAAGTTTTGTTTGTCAATTAAGGCAGGCATGCATCGAAGAGATGTGAATGCAAATGAAGCGTTTCATGAGTTCAAACTGCAATATCAGCGAGATTTATAAAAAAGAGTAGTATAATGGATTTTGGGAATGCCGATATTAGACCCACTTATTCATTTAAAGTGATGAGTGAGTTATTAGATGAAAATGTTTCAATTGGATGTGAAGTAATGGATGTCAGAAAGTATGAATGTACGTTGAAGGTGATTATGTTCATAGGGTGTTAAATAAAATGCATAAAAATAAGAAAACATGTGAGACATTCATGTTTTAATTTGAAGTAGACGAACTCGTCAAATTATACGGTGTGATGACACTTTAAGGAGAGATTGTCATATGTTTGATCACATAGTAGCTTTTGACTTAAATATTCGACAAACATGTAAAAAATTAATATGTACTACTATATACACATTATGATATTACCTATATTGATCGGAAATGTAATATTTTAAAAAGATGTGGTATTTGACATATATTCCATCATTCTAAAATTAGTGAAAGTATTTCTTCTGGATATTAAATTTAAAAAATTAATGTTTAAAGATTAAAAAAATAATAATAATAAAATAAGAGAGAAAAAATAAAATTTGAAAGATAAAAAAAAAAAAAAGTAGAGTATAATATAATAACTGTTTCATAAAAAAATGACCTGATTATCTTGGAATATCTTGGAACAGTCCAAAAGAAAAATACTCCAAAACTTGACTATCTTGGAAGGAATATTACTCCATATTTTATTGACAACATAAAAATTTTTGTGACCAACGTCATAAAATTTGAGTGAATCTCCACGGTGAAAATATGATGAGTTTTTCTGTGCATGATTATATTTTTTTTCATTGTGTAAAATATCATAATTATAGAATCATTAATATAATAACATAAGAAAAATAACATTTGGTTGGTTAAATTCATTGGTCTAATATATGGCCTGTGTTATTTGAGAATTAAAGTAATACTATTAGACAGATCACATTTGCTCTAAAAAGTTACATGTGGAATTAGGTAAGTATGTTATTAATACAGGATGAAAAATGTGACTAATGATGAAAAATAAATAAATAAGTTGAGGGAAAAAAATGAATGAACGAAGATCCATAAACATGCCAACCTAACTCCTAAGAATGACTATAGAACCATCAATTCTAGTACTATGACATATACACTTGTCAATTGTCATAAATACAACTATAACAAAAAAATTTAAAACTTGCAAAACACAGAGACCGCAATATATTTTGCTTCCAATTTCCTAAGCGGTTGAAATAGCATGTAGTTTCATAGGCAAGCCAATTTTTAAAAAATTTTAATTGCAATATTTTAATTACAATCTGAAATTATTTTGAAATATACCCACGTCAATCCAAAATTGCGACAATATTTCATCTATTCCAATATTTTGAGACATCTTTAATAAATTTTTACTTTTTAAAACAAAACTGTTTAATCTATCTTTGACCATTAGGTAAGGATATAGAGTACTAATAAGGCTTCTGCATATATATCTTTGTCGTAGTATATTTTAAATGCATATTTTTAATCCGTGAAACTCGGTCAAATTTTATTTATTATTCTTAAAATACTGTTATTATAATAATTTATTGTTGATTCAGTTTTTAATGGAAATCTTATTTGAGTTTTTTCAGGGAGATTTGATTGTTCTACTCATCAACACCCTTCCAAAAAAGTAGTACTACTAATATAAAAATTCGTTTATTTCGTTATTTAAAATAGTGTTATAGAAAAACCGGGTAGCTGAGTTATATACTGTTGTGGTTCAAAATCAACTGATATTTTACTTGAACTGGAGTTCTTCGCCAACTCACTCTTACGCATTAAGAAACCCAAATACATCACGAATCCAATTGGAAACTTTTTATTCTGTTAGACTTCAAGTTTTAGGAAATTCTCGGTTGAGGTAATTCTTTTTTTCTTTCTTCTTTTTTCGTGGGGTTGCTTTTGATCAAATTGACATGTTTTTATAGAATTATGAATTATCCTTGCGAAGTTTTATGTATATTGCTTAGTTTTTTTTTTTTTTTTTGAATTCTGAACCGATTTTTGGGGGTAAAATCGTGGTTGATGCCAATGTTTTCCATGAATAATCATTTTTATTTATTTGTATTTAATTTTTGTAATTTGTAGCTGCAGATTTTAAGTACTCCATTTTTTATGCCTGCAGATTTTAAGTTAAATTGGATTTTGTTGAGATTTTCTGCATTTAGAAACTATTAATACAATCTTAGTTTATTTTTTAGCTTTTTTTATTTCGATTAGCGCATAATGCACGTGAATTCTGAATTTTCCATGGTTTTGTGTTTCTGACTTTACTAGGTGGATTGAATTTGAATTTATATTTATAGGTTGCATTAGCATATTTTTGTTGGATAGTAAAGATCGTTTTTAGTTCGGCATTCTGCAGTTTTATGTGTCTCTAAATTGGTGTATAATTTTTTTCTGAAGCAGAAAGCTCAAAAGGGAAAAACTATGGGTGTTGGTCTAGGTTCTGTGTCGACGGCCATTTTAGGGAAATTGGCCTCTAGTGATCCTGATGAGGTTTCAGTTAGTTCCATTACGCTCTTCGTCACGCTCCTCTGCATCTGCGTTGTGCTCGGCCATCTACTCGAAGAAAATCGGTGGATTAATGAGTCTGTTAATGCACTTTTCATTGTGAGTTACACTCATTTGAATTTGGAGAATAATTGCCTTGTTTATGTTTTTTTTTTAATTACTTGGTGTAGTTATGCTGTCTTAAGAGATTAACTAGATGGTTTGATTGCAGGGTTTGGGTACTGGAACCATTCTATTGCTTGCTACTAAAGGAGTGAGCTCGCGGATCCTGGAATTTAACGAGGAGCTCTTTTTCATATACCTCTTACCGCCTATTATTTTTAATGCTGGGTAAGCTCTTGGTCAAACCTCGAGTTCTTGATCAATGAAGATGATTGTTTACTTTATGAGTTAAAAGGTCAAACCTTGGATGATCCAGATGTTCAGAGTGTTTAGTAATAGTGTCATTTTATGGGTTTTCAGGTTCCAGGTGAAAAAGAAGCAATTTTTCAGGAATTTCATGACCATTACTTTGTTTGGAGCTGTTGGGACGATGATATCCTTCTGCATTATCTCATTCGGTACTTGATTCACTTTGAACTAACGGATTAGGAATAAGCTGAATTAAATGCTGTTAATGTTCCAATTATCTTACAACCGATAAGAGTATACAATTCCGTAAGATCTTCGCTTTCAACAGTCGAGTACCTATCAATCATCATAATGATAATTTTCACCATGTGTTGGATCTCATCCTGTATTGCTTCTTAATGTATTTTCCCCAGAGCAGGCGCTCTTTATGCAGTTTTAATGGTTTAGTTGACTTTTTGAGTATAAATATGACTAGATCTCATCCAACTTGCACGTATTACCTTAGACATTACAGGATTGCATGGCTGGATTTTTGTTCCACCCAACTCAGGAGCTGTAAATAGTAGCACTTCAGTATAAATAGAAAGTTTGTATTGTATGCATTACAGCCTCTCTTTGTCTATTACATTTAATCGAGCTTTTTGTTCTTGTATCTCATCTATGGTGTCTGATGTGGCATATTCACGAACTCTTTTACTGTATCAGGTGCAAAAATGCTTTTCGACCAATTGAATTTGGGCTATTTGGAACTTCAGGACTATCTTGGTGAGCTTCATCCTCTCTGCTTTACTTTTGTCTAGTATTTTACTGTCCACCGTCCTCGTGTTACAAATACTTTTTTGATATTCCAAAATACCATTGTCTGTTTCTCTTCCATTTAGTTACCCCCTTGACTGCCAAAATCACAGAATACCAGATTATTACTAATCCTAATTATCTGTCTTTAATGCTAATGGTTACTTGCTACTGAATCACTGATCTATATGATAAGTTGGAAAGTTGAAACCTTTCAGTTATTTATGCAGTTTCACTTTTTATGTTAATTTCCTCAAAAGGTTTGCAAGTTTCTGCGACAGACTGGTTTCCATGCTGTTACTGATTTCGTTCAAACAAAGTTCAAACCCTGCCTATTTACTGAACAAGACATGTCCTATAGTTTTTCAATTGTGTAATTCGTTGTTGTCTGCATATTGTATTTGTGTTGTGTTGTAACTTGCAAAGCACAGGCTTGAGTCTGGACAGCTAATAATTTATATACATCATTTGTGCAGCTATTGGAGCAATCTTTTCAGCTACGGATTCTGTATGCACACTGCAGGTATTGATACACAACTTATTGTGGTTCCTCTTCCAAAAAAGTTGAAGGAAGACTTCGTGTCAAGGATAAGGATAGCAGACCTAGACTCCTGGGAATTAATGACTGACATTTTTTTGTGTGTGGTGACTGGCAGGTTCTTAATCAGGATGAGACGCCATTTCTCCACAGTCTAGTTTTTGGGGAAGGTGTGGTCAATGATGCCACGTCTGTGGTGTTATTTAACGCAATTCAGAAATTTGACCTCTCAGAGATTAATTCCACAATGGCCTTTACGTTTGTCGGAAACTTCTTCTATTTGTTCGTAACTAGTACGCTGCTTGGTGTCTTGGTGAGTTTTGATCTGATTCGTTCATCATGATTAATCTCTCTGTAATAAAACTCTTCGTTTTTCATTTATCAAAATTTGTCACTTAACTATTGCTAAGGCTTCAATTGAAAAAATAGGCACTTGGTATGACATAGGAATTCGTTTTTATCTGCGAACTTCCAATTGGTTAGGAGTTAGCGTTTTCCACACATCAATGCATCTGTGTTGGATAAGAAGTTTCTATGCACCACTTGTTCTGGAAAAGCATAAATGTTAGTACTTCATATTCAGAGGCAAAAGTTGTTTTTAAGCATCCCTTGTTCTGGGTTTCTTTCATGACAGTCATTGTCTCAATTTTTTCTAACCATTTGGATTTCCTAACTGCTTAATTTCAGATGGGATTGCTGAGTGCTTATATAATTAGAAAGTTGTACTTTGGAAGGTATGTAATTCAAGCCAATTATCTTCAGCTCATCTTTGATTACTACGTGGTGTCACAATTTCTCATTCACTGTTGAAGCAAATCACCAATTTTCATAATCAGGATTCAGGAATTCATTCAGTAATAGGATAAATAAGAATGGGACTTATCATGGTTTATTGTCACTGCTTTGGTTCTGAGGGTCGAAATATGCTCTATAGGCTTGGACTAATTTTGTTCTTAAGAAAATATGTAATAAAAAATTTTAGTTCTCATCTAACTATAAATATCTATGCCATTAGTCTCCTGTTTTATGTTCCAGAATCTGTGTGAAATGTGCTGTTGTAAGATTCACACGCCATCTAATGAAATTTACCAAGTGGATTTGCTTTCTTAGTTCTTATAACTGTACTTATCATTTATGTCAAAATTAGATATATGTGTGGTTTCATGTGCAAATTGTTGAAGATATTTGTTCCAAATTTTCAGGCACTCAACGGATCGTGAAGTTGCTTTAATGATTCTCATGGCTTACTTATCTTATATAATGGCCGAGGTACTATGTTTTAGCCTTTTCTCATGATCCCATTTCTATGCCATGTACAGTGATGTTTTTCTATCAGACAATTCAATAGTTTCTTTGATTGCTAATCATATGATCCACTTCCATCTTGCAGCTCTTTGATATGAGTGGGATCCTGACAGTGTTCTTCTGTGGAATTGTTATGTCGCACTATACCTGGCATAATGTTACAGAAAGTTCTAGAGTTACGACCAAGTAAGCAACTCTTTAGGAAACATTCCATGCTGCTCTCAGTCTCAGAACACTGTCTCATGTACCAGCTTCTTTGCAGGCATGCTTTTGCAACTTTGTCCTTCATTGCAGAGACATTTATCTTCCTCTACGTTGGTATGGATGCATTGGATCTTGAAAAATGGAAATTCGCAAGCAGCAGGTATCCCATTTACACAGCTAAAGAAGTAAACCATGTTATAGTAGTAGTATTACTTGATTTCAAAAATTGAAATGATAGTTTCAATCTTCCATCAATGGTCATGTTTGACACCATTCGTTCTAAAAACGTTTGCAGCCCTATAAAATCTGTTGGAGCTAGTGCAGCTTTATTTGGTTTAGTTGTTGTTGGGAGAGCGGCTTTTATCTTTCCGCTGTCCTTTCTATTTAACTTTACGAAGAAATCTGAGAGCAGCAAACTCAACCTCAAGCAGCAGGTGAACTTCTTGAAGAGCTTACAAAATCTGTTCGGTTGCAATAAACGTATACTGATTATGACTTACACAGATCACAATTTGGTGGGCTGGTCTAATGAGAGGCGCTGTTTCGATGGCGTTAGCTTATAATCAGGTAAAAGGAAAGAAGAGAAAATCGAATAGTTTATGTTTCAATGGTGTAGCACTCGTGTTGAACTCGTTGATACAATTTGCAGTTTGCCAAATCTGGCCATACCAAGCAGCCGGGCAACGCGATCATGATCACCTGTACCATAACTGTGGTCCTCTTCACTACTGTGGCAAGACACTAATTCTCCTCTCAAACGAACATCGATTTTTTTCTAGGTCATATTTTTTTGTCACCCGTGTCTCATTTTTTTGTTCTTTTAGGTGTTCGGATTGTTGACAAAGCATTTTGTGAGGTTTATGTTTCCTCCATCGGACCACATTAACGATGCCGATCTTTCGGAACCTTCAAGTCCGACGTCGGCTCTGTCATTACCACTTCTGAGCAATGGGGAAGGATCGGAAGTGAATGGAGAGAAGAGGAACATTCGGCGTCCGTGTAGTTTGCAGATGCTTTTTAGTGCTCCAACCAACACTGTCCACTATTACTGGAGAAAATTCGATGACTCGTTCATGCGGCCGGTGTTTGGTGGTCGGGGATTTACGGAGTTCGTGCCGGGCACACCAAGAGTAGACAGTGACAACCAATTAGTATGAGATGAGATGATGAAACAACTGAAGACCAATCTTTGTGTATAGTTGTTGACATCTAACTCGTTAGGGAGAAAGATTTTCTGGATCTGAGCGGATATTATTTAATACTCCATGTGTTATGTTTAATGTGAAGACGTTAAATGTTACATTAGGTAGATTCTTGAATCTTGATAGTGAATAGTGAGAGTGGATATCTATATAGAATCTACCGATTTTGTACATATCTGTAACGGCTTTTGTAGATATAAATTCTCATTCACTTTACTTGGATTCGGATAAAAGAAATATACTGTTCCTATGCTCAAGGTAAATTATGAGACAAGCAATTAATGAGGAATTTGTTGTCACCTTAGATATCGTTTTCATCAAGTGTCGGAGTTTGTATTTTTGACAAAAGAAAAATTATACGTATTGACTAAAAAAAGTACTAGTACTATTGATTTTCATGGGATATTTCTGCTCTTTCATTAAAACATTAAACATTGACCCTAAGTTTAATGTTTTTTTGTTTGGTTGCTCCAAGTTTGTTGTATATATGCCCATGGATCTAATTTTTTTTAGAGTATTTTATTTTGGATGTTACACAAATATACTGGGTGACTTGGTCGATTGGATTGATTTTCTTAGAAAATCTATTTTTGGTATGGAAAACTTACCCATTCATACTGCAAATCCACTTATTTTTGCGTTTTTCTACAAAACAACACTAAATATGGGTGTTTACTATAGCCACCGTAAAAATTTTATGAGACATATAGTATTAAAAAATGATGTAAAATTTGAGTTAGGTGTAAATAGTTAAAGTAAAATTACTTTTTGTTAAGACATATGCTTGAAAATGAGTAAGTTTAGCGTAAATAAATCAAGATGACCTGAGCAATTGTATGACTTGAGTATGGATTGAAATCTTACGAATCAATATCATAATAAATTAAAGTAAAAATTAAATGAGATGTTCTTTAATGTTTAGACAAAAAACAGTCGAGTCAATTCAGTATAGAATAATAAAATACTATAAAGAACGCAAGACACTAACAAATGTGGAGTATAAAAAAGGAGTAGGGTGGCGCCGAATTTGAATTGTAGATACATAGCATAATCATTAACAATGACGCTCCTCATCACTTCTATAAAGTTAGGTACTAAGTAATTCAGAGCTCCATGCAACTCATTTTCAAAATGTTTGATTTCTCCTTCTTTATTTAAAGGGAGGCAATCTAATAGCATTCATTGACTCTCAAACATGAATGTTTCCTAGAGAGAGTAAGCAATAATACGACGCCGTTCCTCATAGAATTATCAATCCCCAGGTAAATAATGGTGTGGCTTTAGGTCAATAATCTTATTTGCTAGCTAAATTGATGTGATTTTTGAATGTTGTAAGTAATAGGAGCAAGTTTGATTTGATACAAGGATGTTGGAGGGAGAAGACAAGTGGAGATCATCACAGTGGTGGTGGCTACACATAAACAATAAGGCTCGTTCCAATCGATCCCTTTCACTCAATTCAATTCTTGCAGGTACTTCAAATCAATTATTACTACTCACATATAAATAATGCAGTTATTTTTGTAGTGATATTCAAATCATAAATGTTTTTAGTAAACTGAGCGATTTGGTTGACAGAGCTAGATGAGAAGACTAGTTCAACACGGAAGCTCATCGAGCAAGATGTAGAGTCATTTTCAAAACGTGCGGAGGCGTATTACAACATGAGGCCTAAGCTAATCAGCATGGTTCATGATTTCCACCGAATGCATACTTCATTAGCTGAGAGTTATGATCAACTCATCAAGTTTGAAATTGGGAAACACCTTTTAACATCTTCTTTCGGTCCACTTTATGTTGCTAAAAACCGACTGAGGAAGTCGGTGAGCTTGCAAGAAAATGTGCTGCATAGCTACTCCAATGGCTGTAAGTTGGTGGAGTTTGACGAGCCTGAAGTTGATGATCCGGAGGAAAAAGGAGGAGGAGAATTAGAAAAAGAGTCGAGTGATTGTGAATGGAAGAGGTTGAAGGAAGAGTTGGAGAGACTTCGAAAAGAAAATAAGGTTCAAAGGGAGGAATTGATGCAGAAGGATGAAGACAAGAGAGATGTTATTCGACAGCTGAGTTTGGCCATGGATTTGTTGATGGAAGAGAATTTGATTTTGGAAAAGAGTCTCTAACATTTTTTTCTAGACTATGTATCATCTTTTGGATAATCTAGTACCTCACTGGCGAGATGATACAACCTATTCATTTCATCTAGTTATTGATTCTCTTCCGTGTTTTAGTCTCTCCATGTATGTTGGATTTTTGAAGGAAATGTACTAAACTGAAATTGTTCCAACATGGGGTACAATAGAGAATCTATACTTTAATTTGTAGTATGTACTTCTGATTTAAAGTACAAAGATATATATCAAAGAAAAATAATTGACAATTTAAGACTAAAACTTATGGTTTTTTAATATATTCTCTTCCCAAAATTCTAATTATTTTACTTAATTGGGATAAAATAACTAAAACAAAAGGAAGTATATGATATTTCCAACTTCCAAAATTTGATGGTTTCAACTTTCAACTTTCCATTCTTCCTAAAGAATATAAGTTCTTTAATTGGGAGAATTCTTTCCCAACGAGAAGAATCTCTGTCTTAGCTCATGGCACTTTAGTGCCCTGAATCATGATGTAATTTGTGGTTGAGAAACAAATATGTGTGTGTGTGTTGAGAGAGAGAGAGAGAGAGAGAGAGTGAAAAGCATTCTTTTCCTCGAAGGCCATTATTGCAGTACCAGAATTAGTTACATGTTCCACACCACTCTTTTCCAACACACTTACCTCAAATATATCTATAATATCCATAATATGGAGTACTTAGTAGTAATAACTAAACATGAACACAACAAATTTATTCACATTCTACGCAATGCAGAAAGCAAGTATATGGCAAACAACACTAAGCTGATCAAAGCTGCAGAAGAGCAAATGGAAGCAAAAGCACGAGTGAGGTGGCGCATCCCCGGCAAGTTAGTAGCCTGAGAGAGGAAGAATCCGGCAAGAATCCAGACGGCGCAGCCAAAACCGGGGCTTCAGCTGCCATTGCATCATCATCGGGCTTTGGAGGGCTAGGAGTTGAGGGAATTACGGGGAGAGATGATTCAGTTGGAGAGAGCTGAGGTGTGGGGAAAAGAGGAGAGATATCAGGAGGTAATGAAGGTGAGAGAGGAAGAGAAGAGGGCGCAGCAGCAATGGTGGAGGCACTGCTGTCTGAAGCTAAGAATGATAGAGAGATTGTTGTAAGAAGAATCATGAATGCTGATATTGATTGAGCCATCAATACTCTTTTCACAAGAGAGGACTTTTTGATCAAGATATAGATGCAGCCTTCTTTTTTGTGAGGAGTGAATGGTTAGAGACATGAGTTGTATGTATAAGGGATTGGGGTGAAAGTGTGAGAGGGGTGGGGCATGTAAGTGGTGCATCTTGTGACATGCATTGAATGCATTATTTAGCATCTATGGTCCATCCCTTCATATTTCAAACTTCTCATTTTATTATTGTTTTCAGTGTCAATTTTTTAGTTAGTAGACTTTTTTATGTAAAGGCATATTTGAGGTAGGGGACATGAATTGATAAATAGGACTATGTTGTGGAAACATATCAAGTGAATTGGTTGGTGCTATCGTTTTCTAAATTGGCTGTTTTCTTCTGACATAAAGCCACTACACTCATTTAGTGCAGAATTAGTGCCTCATTCTTAAAAAACACACACACTCTCTCACTCACACACACAACAGTTTTTGGACCTTTTGGTTCACCAGTGTCTGAGATTCATGAATAAAGATAATATTAAGAATTGAGGAAAAATCACCATCGCCAAGCAAAAATCACTGTTTCAAAATTTGGGAAATCTTATTTGGTAGTACAGAACATAAGGAATTGAATACACTATTCTATTCAGCCAGAGCACAGATACAAATAGGATACAAATAAAAGAGGAAAAAACCTAATGTTCTAACAATTGGTTAGAGAATGTGACTATGGAGAACAATACCTACAATCTCCAAAAGAATAGTTTTCCATAATAATGAATCGAGGTAAAAACATGAATAATAACTCATATAAACTTGTAATGCAAGTGAACAGATTCTAAGAATGTTTATGCCCAAAGAAGGCCCTCGTACCCGAACTCTGAGCTTGAAATGGGACTGTCACCAAACTCCCGTTGATCTGCAGCTTCATTCTGTCCTACTGAGTCCAAATATGGTTCCATTAGATCAGGAGATCTTTGGGATGGAATTCCATAGGCTTTGAGGATGCTGGGAGAGGCCGCTTGAGCTGATTCACGCTCCAAAACAACCAAAAAGTTGTCTTCGAATTCAAAGACTAGATATTTGTCCTTGCAAGCTGATACAATTGAAATGCATGCCATAGTTATCATTCGTAGAACTATTCCGTTTCTAAGGAAATGAGCAAATGTCGATTGAGAGCTACTCTAACAATGTATCAACAGTTGATAAATCATACTCAACTTGATACTCAACCTTTCAACATTTTGACAATTATACCCTACACTTGAAATGTCACATGATACACTTGTGGAAATACATGCTCAAATACACTTGTGGGTCCCAAATGACAGCATGTCACTTGACATTTTAGGTATTGGGAAAAATAATTGTGAAAATATCCAAAAACTGAGTATCAGTTTATAATAATTTATTAAAAATTATGACTTTACTAGGAAATGTACAAAGGTGGGGACAAAATTGATGTGTTTCACAAGGAAATAAATCGCATGAGATGTTACAACTTACAGTCAACTAGATGAGCCAGGTGGTGAATATTTTTAATCCAAGTGCCATTTAACTTCAAGACCTGATTCAGATTTTATATCAGTAAACTGCAGAATGAGGGGAATTTTTAAATTTAGATGCATTTGACTTGCCTGCTCATTGCATATTTCTTCGTATCCAATGTTTTCTTCATTTGCAAACACCTGTGAATAGTACAAAATCACAGATGGGCCGACAATATTTTGTGAGCAGAATCACGATATTGAAAGAATACACTGTTGTAATTACTATTAAGCAGTCTACCAATCTGAAGGAGAAAATGTGTATTTTGAACTAATATAAACTCATATGTACCTGTGATAGAATCACAATCTGTTCTCCTTTGAACCTCGCCATAGAGTATCGTGCTTTAGCCAACAATTTCATCTGATCATAAAACGAAGCAGTCAACCACATAATTAAGCAAAAAATGCAAAATGATCTGGTGAAGGCCTACAAACAAAAAAAAAAGGGAAAAAATTACCCCGATGCTATCATCTTCACATTCTTCCCTTTAAAATAGGACCAAAACTGATCATGGTTAGTCTTGAACATCACCAAAAATAATAGGAGGATAACTGGAGTCAAATAAACATGTATATCACATACTCTATCAGTGGCTCTGAAAGGGATGTAAAGACTAAACCAGCTATGATTAAGTATGATGGCTGATCTCCTTCAATGTGGTATTGAACCTTCAGATAGTAAGGAAAAAGTTGATGACAGCGATTTAGATCATATTTTGTAAAGTAAACAGTTAATCCCCACAATAAAATCCTTCTAGTTACCAGGTGCACTCGTGGAATCAAAACAACTTGAACTTTCATAGATTGCCCTCCCCTGATAATGCCAAGTTCAGCTTCATCACCACTAAACCTGACATTAAAAATCAGTATCAGAGATATGGCCATCAGCTTGCATAAAACTCAAGGCACTCTAATGCAAACTCAGGGATGCATGCTCTTTTTTGAATTATAGTTGTTTTCATTACAACAGGATAAATTAGGTGAAAAACTAAACTTGAGGATTTAAAGGTGTTAATGCAGCCACAAGTCCATTGTACATTTGAGTGAATAGTGATCGATGCTGGACAGCAAAAATAAGAGAAAGAAAAGCAAAAATGAAACTGATAAGATATTATTACATTTGACTGATAAGATAGCGAAACGCAATGCGCTCAGTTGACCGGAAAGGTACTGTCCCTTCACAGCCAACACGGATATTACCAAAGCTCACAATGACATCACCCTGAAAAGGTAATCAGAGAAATAATGATTATGTGCTCTACAACAAACCCATCTTCTGATTGTTCCCAACTTGCAGATAACTAGAAATGGTGTGCACAATGTTAGGGAATCACCTGATCATGCAAATAATCAGTATCCATTAAACAAAAACCTGATCAGGAAAAGTTTAACTCTAAATTAAGAAAATGCTCCATAGATTTATTAACTTAAATCTTTTACCGTGAAAAACTAAATCTAATTGCAACAAATCAATTTCATGTAATGTAGCTTCACATTTTTTGTGCACAATAAGCATGGAAAAGGGTACATAATCCTGTCAAGAAGATGACATGTAAGTTTTTTTCCAGCTTACTGCATACTAGAATTTATCCATTTCTTGAAGATCACAATGCTCCAGTAGTAGCAAAGAAAAACTGTCCAATATTTTCTTCCAATTTTGGTAGCAATAATAGCCAAGGAATAAGGACACATGTGTGATTATCTAGGCTTGATACGAGTCCAAATTTAAATAATAAATAATTATATGAACCTATTAAATTATAGATTACCTCCTTCAAGACATGACTGGCAGGGGAAGTAGGCTCAACTTTCCTCACAAGTACACCCTGCGATGCAATGTAAGGTCAGACCTCAAAGTTAAAAGGAGTAAGGAGTCAATAAAAAAATGAGCCATTCATCTACCTATTAATGACTTGGCAATTAAAAACACCATGTCTAAAAATAACTTTCTTTCTCCAGAGCCCAAACCAGCCCCAATGTTTTACTACTAGGGGTGATATAAATGTGATAAGGAAAATTGTTTTCAAACAATGACCCACAGACTACAACATTTAAGCATATAATATCAGCATATAATGAGTGCTCCAAGGCACACAATTTGGATCTAACAAGAACATATAAGTTTGAGAGTAACCTCATTGGTTGGAACATTTAAGCACGCCCTCAGAGCTGGATTCTCCAATTTTTGCAATAGCACTCCAAGACAAGGGAAACCTGATTTTATGAAGATGTGATTACTAATATGCTTCCATCAGTATCATAAATTATATTCTTCAGGTTGTATTAATTGCTGTCTCTAACACAGATAGAGATCATATTACAAGAAGATGAAGTAAATATATCAGAACAATCAAATTATATTGCATGAAGAGAGCACATGAAACATCTCCACCATATCAATCTGCTAACTGAAAATCCCTAGTAACTAGCCAATTAAGTCATTAACTAACTCATCAGATTGCAAAAAGTTGTTATATATGTGGTCGTTTAAGGTCAATCACTACCGCACCCCTAACTAATTTTGAGTGAAATGCCTTGTCTTAAAAGGCAAACATATTATGGACCGCTGGAATGTATAAGAGCAAGCAATAAAGATATAACCATAAAAGCACATCATATATTCTATGGAAATTTACAAGAACGTCAACAAATAAGATTGAAAAGGCCCCAGAAAGGCTTTGGTATTTTAAGGAATTCCAAAAAAAGATGTTTGATATTTTAAGGAATTCCAAAAAGATGTTCACGGTCATCTTCCTGCTTCTGTCTCAATATCCATGCTTTAGGAAATATTATACTCCCTCCGTCCCATAAAAGTTGAGTCGTATTCCTTTTTAGTGCGTCCCAACAAAGTTGAGTCAGTTCCTTTTTTAACAAAAGACAAAACATCTAATCACTCTACTTTATTCCATCATTTACTTTACTCTCTTTTATCTTTCCTACTTTTTTCATCTCTCCTATTTATTCAATATAAATTCTTAATCTCCGTGCCCAAAAGTTTTGTCTAAACTTTTATGGGACGGAG
Organism: Salvia hispanica; assembly: GCF_029641045.1. Taxonomy (NCBI): domain Eukaryota; kingdom Viridiplantae; phylum Streptophyta; class Magnoliopsida; order Lamiales; family Lamiaceae; genus Salvia; species Salvia hispanica. Next base: position 18,304,676 of record NC_142697.1, read on the forward strand.
GGAGTACCAGCTAAAGTACACAGCCCTTTCTCATTGAACTCCTCAACTCAATGAATAGTTGTCTAAGAGACTAGATTGTGTGACACACTATTTACTTCTAAGAGATCGCATGAATTTAAGCAACCATGTAGTACTAATAATTCTAAATTAAGTAATTACACATGCGGTAATTATTGGAATTAAATTTTGAACATCACAATCATTTCTTCAGAAGAAAGAAGCCTCACCAGTGTATTTCCCATTTTTTTGGTAGTCTTCAAGAAAATGGGACACGACTGTCGTTGGAATTACATATCCTATATTCTCAACATCATTAGATCTGTATACCTAGAGGAAAGATCCACTGAGAATATGATATTCATAAGAAAACAGCTGATGATGGCCCCAAAAAAAGAGCTGGCGTTGCAAATCAGGGCCAGGAGAATAGCTTAAGGAAATATGCAAGAAGTCACAAGGCATCGTGACTTTGTAAAAGAGGAGCAGCATATAACATTTAACCTCTATGCTCATGTAACAAAAAAACCTACCTGGAAGGCGACTCCGATGCATTCTCCTTGGTCATTGAATGCAGGCCCACCACTATTACCTATAAATGATTAGAAAAAAGATTCAGAAGTACAGCATACAAATCAATATAACTAGATATATGCATCTCGAGACGTTAGCAATAGAAACAAAGAGTTCATCACTCATCTACATATACAAGCTGACCATTGCCTAGTTACTCACCAGGATTTATAGCTGCATCAATTTGAATACCAAGTAACTCTGAAGACCCATGAGCATATGATGTCACCTGAGATTTATGGCAAGATTGGCACATACATATGAGACAGTAAACTGAAGTACCAAACTGCGAAGCTGTATTACAGCTACACTATTTAGGACAGCCACTACAGTGACAGTAAATATCGTGTGCGGCTATTCAAACAAATAGATTGGTTGCATGAGTTATATAGTTTCACATTGGACAGATCAAAAGTAAGGAAATACCAATATAGATACAACAAGTTAATCTTTTCAAAAACTATATTGGTAGTCAACAAGGGAAGGAAACCTTTGCTTAAAAGGTTCAATCCTCAAACAGAACAATGACTAGCACATTATACAATACTTGCAGTTGCCATAACTACAAAGTCAAATGTTACACAGATATTTTTGAACAAACCTCAATTCTTGATATCACACCTTTAGACACAGATATCGTTTCTCCTCCAAGTGGATATCCGACAACAGTGACAGCATCCTTAAAAATCGACCAGAAAAAAGAGAAAATACATAGAGATAAGTGAGAAATAGGTCTCCAAGTCCAACTGTATACAAGTGAATAGATGCTATCAATTTTTAAAAAAATGTAACTTTCTTCTGCCTCTTTGTGAGCCAGATCCTCATGAAGGAAAGGAATTATTGTTCTAAAATAAGTCCTTTCACTTGCAGTTGCTGGCACGGAACATCAGACTATGGCTACCCGCTAAGTTTGATACTCAAATATGAATACAAATTATAAAAAAAACAAGCCCAAAGGACATCAAGCTGAAAGTTATGAAAAAGATAAATCAAGCGAACCTGTAGATTAGGCAAGTTTCCAAGCTGAATTGGCTCAGCCCCTTCCCAGAATTCCTTGCTTTCAACAGAAAGCAGAGCTAAGTCACATTCAACTCCTCTTGCTAGAACCTATAATAATAACTTGCTTCAGGGTAAGCTCCCATGAAAGATTCAGAATAAATCTATATCATTAGCATGGGAACAGGGTGATGTGAGAGGAGCTTGTGTGTTTGCTCAAAACTAGTCTTTTGAGAACAATATAAAGGTCATATGCCTTTTGGTTGGCAAAGGTGGTTTTAAATAACATTTGTGCCTTTCAGCCATTATAGAAAAGACATGTAACTGAGGTTCATTACTCTTAGGAAATAATAGAGTATTGTGAGGGCCAAATGACATTCCATGTAACAAAAAAAACAAAGGGCATAGTGGTAGACAAACATTCAAACTTAAAGATAGCTACCTTTGCAACATATTTTGTGTCATCTCCTCTTCTTTTCACTTTCACCTGCAATCGCAAAATAACACAAGAAATAACTAACAATTATTTGCACATGATGCCACTATTGCAGTGGAAAGATTTTCAGTGATTACCTGTGTATCATGTTCCACGCAGTGAGCATTTGTCAAAATCTTCCCTTCCCCAATCATAAAAGCACTGTCCACAAGTAATTTTTAAGAGGGGGGAAAGAACATTGAACCTTGACACATAATTAATATTAAACTGTAATGTTCCTGCAAAGGAAAAAAAATATGTAGGCCATACACTTGTAGATACCTTCCAGTACTTGCATACTGTCTTTGCTTCTGCCATGGTAGGGAATAGTCTGGTGCAGTATGGGTGCAGTAAACCTAAAAGAAGAACAGAATTAGCAATAGCTCAAAACATATTATTAGACCTAGCAAGAAATTTAGACAAGTATTTAATCATGACATTTCTGGAAATTGCAATTATTGTTGAGATAGACATTGGCAAATGATGATTAGCAAAAGGAAAATGATACTTACAGTCTTACCATTGATCATTTTACATGTAATTTGGATAACTCAGTGTTTACACAAATAATTATCTCATGTGACATTCAAGAGTAATACACACGGTGAATAGAAATTCAGAATTAAATCATTGTAACCCATAATTGGTGAATAAAAGTGTTATCATGGGAGATCTCAGGATCAGCCCACTTTTAACCATGTTCTTAAAAGTTCTTTGAAATGCAATGCAATGTATAAATATGTGCATATGAAGCTATTGTTCAAACCTTGATTGACTCTTCTGCAAGACAAAACAAAGAATTTAATTTTATAATAGCAAGCAAATCCTAGAAGTCACAAACCGTTCTTACTAAGACAGGAGAAAATACAAGATATTTACCTTGACAACAGCATTGAGGAAAGCAGCACCTTGAAGGTTTCCTGTCTCTACCTGGGACAGATAATTAGTTAAGCTAAGTAAAAAAATGCAATGATACAAACAGCTGCAGCAGAAAAAAATGAACAAGGTTCTAATTCAGAAATATAACATGAAACCAAGGGTATATAGTTTCCATTTATTACATGATATCATAAATAGAACGTAAATGAAATAATTGGCAGAGTATATTAAAAATATTAACGTATAATGACAGATTTAAGATAAACCGTAGGTTCAATTTTGTACATACCACATAATAATATGACTAAAAATACAAATGACTATGTATTCATTGGTTTTTATGTATATCTGAATAAAAAATGTAATTACGCATTATTATGAACTTCATCATAGAGTATCAATTATGCAAGGGCTTAAAGAAAAAGGAAAATGAATACTGGATATGTTTCTTGCAATCCATTTCCACCAAAATTATGAAAAGTGTCGCCAGATTTCATCTCTCCAATTCAGAATTTTAACCAGCTGCCTGAAAAATTATTCCTTGTATAATGGAATCTATACGTCCGATGATTCAAAACAGCAACTTTTGATAAAAACATGCCTACAGCCAATAGATTCACTTGGGGTTCCATTTACCTGTTTTTCTACTGAGTCAACCACATTGCCCTTCTTTCCTTTCTTCTTCTGTATGCCAAATGACGCAAGGGATGAAGGCTGGGTTCTTCCTGTTGTAGCCTTGGTACTTCTTCCTCCAGCATTTGAATGAGGATATTCATCACTTTGACTTTGTTGAAATTTCAGTAACTTAGCTTCATCCTGAGTTCAAGAGACCGATGTGTAGATGCTACATTGGCATTAATATCCTCTTTTTTAAGGTTAGGGGGATAGATTGTGCTAAGTTTTGCCTCTTTCAAAGAAATGTATGTAATAGTAGGACATGTAATGCAAAAACCTCACACATTTGCTTTACGAATAACCTCTACAAGAACGAAGATGGATGATTGCTTGGTCTAATCCAGTGTTTCTAGAGTAATGTTATCTATAACAACTTAACAGGCAGCTTATATCGGGGATAGGATACACCTCTTCAAGCATAAAAGAGTGTTCCACGTAATTCTTTCTTCCATGTCGTTGGAAATTCATGAGTCTTACCTACTTACTTGCTCTTTAAAAGCAATACTACTACCCATTCGAATATTAGAACACATTGAATAAAAATTAAACATCCCAATTCCTCAGCCCCCCCCCCCCCAAATAATTTAATCTTTCGCTATCACAATTCAATTAACTTCATAAATTAACACTTAATTACATTAATAAGAAATACTTGTAATTCAAAAACTATATATGCTGAGCTAAATAAATCATAATTCAAGTTACCTGACTCCCGTAAATTTGTTTCATAAATAGTACTACTACAATTACTAACTAGGAAGAAATAGAGCAAATGAAACATGGCATTACCTCGGGGCCGGATTTAGGCAGTAATTTGGTGGTTTTCCCTCTAATAGGATAATGATTCGGATGGTGAGATGATTTGAAAACGATAAATGAATGAGGTGCAGAGCGGCGTGAGTTAGATGTTAAGGAGAGGGCAGAAAGCCAGCAGCTTGCAGCTGCGAGTGACATTGAGAGAAGAAGGGAGAAAAGAGAGAGAGATGGTCTCCTTATCCTGGTTTCAAGTTTATTGGGTAACGTATTAAATTATCTCTGTTTTTTTAATGATATTTTAGTTGATGAGAGAATAAAATATTTAATTTAAAAATATGCTATTTTATGTCAAATATCTTGAAAATTAAAATAAATGGCTTTAAATACAGCATATTCTAAAAAGAGAGGTTTTGCAGTTGAAAATGCGGGAAAACTGTGGTGATTAAAAATAAATAAATTGAAGTAGAAAACTTAATGCTCAATTTCTCATAGCAATGGTCGAATGGAGATTGGAGACGACGGTGCGCCCTTCTATACCAATGACCCATCTAATTATTTTAGAGTTCTTGTTGGATCAAGCAATATATGCAAAGGTGAATCGAATGTGTAAAAATGATTTCTTCACATCAATTTTCAATGCTTCTACTCTACCGAATTAAAATCCATCGTAAATAGGTTTTCATGATATATGTCATTCTTCAACCTAATAAGAGTAGTAGTACAAAAGTTTTAATCCAAATTAAATCAGAAAATATATATAGGGACTAGAAATAATATTGGTTAAAAAAGGGTATCACGTATTGGGGCATTCCGAGAATTGAACTCGGGACCTCTCGCACCCTAAGCGAGAATCATACCACTAGACCAAATGCCCATTCGATATTAACGTTTTGCATTAAATAAACAAGTTATACCAGAGTGAATATTATCAAAACGATAGTAATAGTATTATGTTTTTAACAATCTCCAATCATTATCAAATTCAAGCCTCATAAGGGATCAACCTGAAAGGAAAATTGAAAAAGTAAGAAAAAAGGGAGTGACCATTTTCATTTTTCAGAAATACTTCGAATTTCTTTCCATCTTTACTGATTGAGTTGGCATCACTGATTTTCTAATATCTTTAAATTTGTTCCTTTTCTTTTGGGGTTGGGAAGAAGTTCAGTACAATCGAACTCGAATTCTCTCGTATTAATACTATTAGTTCCACCATGTCATAATTCAGAGATTCCAAATGAATGGTACTCAAGCAAAACTATTGCAGAGGCAAGTGTAAAGTGTTAGTACTTCTCAATTTTTTTATATGTTGCGGAGTATTGCATGGCATTAGTATTAGTTAATTGTCCAACTGTCCAAGACCCAACAATTTTTCATACTAGTATATTTTTTTATCAATGCTCCTAAATAGTACATTTGAAGGCCAAGCTTCTCGGAAACAGAACACAGCCTTTCTTCTACAAATCAAAAATTCTTTGTACAAATTCTCATCAGCATGACAACATCTTAACATAAAAAAATTACCAAAGAAGAATACAGAACAAACACAGGACTACTGATTAGCCTCAATCCGGAGCGCTAGGCGCAGAACCATCACTGCCTCCACTGGTAGGTAATGACGACATGTTACCTTGATATGGCGGAGGAGGAAACATTGGTGGGGCACCGCTTGTGGGGATTCCACCACTTCCAGGAACCATTGGATGAGGAGGAGCTGTCACGGGTCTTTGGAGCCCGTTCATTTGACCAGGAACAGGCGCACCAGGTGGAGGCAGCATGTGTGGTGGCATTGGTGCGTATCCTGTTGGCAGTTGAACATGAAAAGTTAGACTACATTTCACGCTAACTATCATACCACACAGCACAGAGGGTTTCTGTCGTTCATTAGTTAACTTGGGACTGTCAAGTCACACATATGCATGCATATGAACTAACCCCACAGCATTGATGATCCAAAACGGTTTCCCGGAACTGGTGTATTAACTCAAACATTCATGAATCGGGATGCAAGCAAGTTATTATGCAACAAAGGATAATGAGAAAGAAATAAAATGGTAGCATCCTGAGAGAAATGCAGCATACCAGGAGGTAAAGGCATTGGTCTTGGCAACACCGGAGGTCTAAAAGGGAACTGCCCCGGAAGTGGCGTAGGCAGAACTGGAAGACCGGGCCTTGGATAAGGAGCAACGGGAGGCCTGAATGCCCCAAGATGCTCCTTCACTTTTTGGTCTATCAAACTTTGATTCAGTTGTGCTTCGTACTGTTGATAATAGCTACGTACATTTGCCTGCTCCAGTCAGAATATAGAACCATATGTCCGTCATATAACATAAAATTGCTGAACGCAAAATAAAAAGTAAGCGAGGGATGGGGGCAGATTATACCTTGTGCTTGTATCCTGAATTATGTTGTTTCCTAACAGAAGGCTGCAATGACAGCCAACAATTTCAAAATCAGAATTCGCAAAATAAATCAAGCATCATCATAGCAGCGCTACCACGAATAAGAGATACTGTCACTCAATAACCCTGATTATAAATATTTACTCCTATAGTAGAAGAAATGAAAAGAGCCACTGTTTTTCTCAAAAAATTCAAATCCCGAGCAAAGAAACATCAAAAGTAATCGAACAACCATACATTTCTACATTGGTCAAGTACCAATTCCAAACATTTTCAATTTCAGCTCAAGAATTCAAAAAACATCACTGAAACCTAATGCACCTCAACTAATAAACAATAAGACAAACGAAAATTCACAAGCCAGAAAATAGTGGGATTAAAAAAAAGTTACAAGAGAAACTTACGGAATCGTGCGTGAGATAAGTGTCGCAGTAATCGCAGTAGTATCTGAAGAAGGAGAAGAAGACAATGGGGGAAAGATCAAACTTAATCCAGACGAAGAAGAACGAACATCTTAGCACTAATAAAATCAATGGTCGTTAAATTAAAGAAAGAAACAAAAACAATACCTCGGCATCTCGGAATTGGAGCTGAGCGAAATCGGAATTCGCGAAGCTTCCGATCAAAATTTGAGCTCGTCACTGAGTAAGTAGTAGAACCCTAGATGAGAGAGAGAGTGAGAACTGAGAAGCGCTTTCACTGTTAAATTTCAAGCTTAATTTCATAGACGGTCAAGATTTCCAGCGCTTTTATTGTTTAGAATTAATCAGGAAACAACTTTTTCTATAAATATTTATAATAATTGAATGAGTATGTTATTTAATATTATTAATAATGCTATAACATTATGATTGATTTTTATTTCGTGAAAACAAATTGACATCACTTCGTATATATAGCTAATTACCATAATTGTGGTATTATCAGTAAGATGAAGTTTGGTAATATTAATAAAAATTATATTATTCCAAACAAATCACATTCTTTTCATATTATTATATACTACAAATTTATATAAATTTGGTACATGTGATAGAGATTGACCTTACCTTTGTTGAAGCATGCAACATCAATTAAAATTGATGTCATTTATGGGGGAATATTCTTCCTTAAAATTTTCTAATAAAACATGTAAAGCATTTTTTTGAAGTTTAATTATCATAGGGGAATAATAACCCTTCTAGTGTACACTCGTGCTATAAACGGATCATTAATTTATTTTTATATTTGTTCAAATTTTAAAAAATTAATGATCATCTACATTACATTTACATATCTGCACAATAGTTTATGTAAAAATATTGCATAAGTTTTTCTATTTCTTATAATTTTATAATGAAATTGGCTGATAAACTAAAAAAATGATTATTAGTGCAAGAAAGAGATAAAACAATTTGGAGGAAATTGTTAGTTAAATTTGGTTAAATTACCTTCAGTTTTACTCCTTCCGTCCCACATTTGTAGTAAGTAGTACTACTAACATTTAGTTATGGCACGGGTTTTAAGGAATTTGTGGAGTGTGTAATTAATGAAGTGAGAGGTGGAGTGTGTAATAAATGAAATGAGACGGTGGAGTGAGATGATGGAGTGTGTAATAAATGAAGTGAGTTGATTGAAGGTGGGTCCCTCTTTGACTTTTTGGTTTTTTATTTTTGTTTTGATTTATTTTAATATAGATAATGACATTTGGGTGTAATTTTAGTGAATATTGGGGTAAAATTTTATGTGCAAATAAATTCTAAATGTTACTCCAAATGTGAGACGGACTTTTATGGCAAAATATTACTATAAATCTGGGACGGAGGGAGTAATTACTAATGATTCTTACCGATTTGATTCCTACTCATTGGGGATACAAAACAATTCCCTTCAATTTTAATTTCTACAAATTCCTATTGATTTCCACATTAATTTCGACTAATTCCTCGGCTCAACATTAAAAAAATACCTACTATGAATTACATTGCTAAAATATTAAATATAATATATTTACGGATTGTAGTCAAAATGTTTTATGTAAAAATATTGTATAAGTTCTTCTATTTCTTACCGATTTTGATTCCTACTCATAGATTTTATTTAGTTGAATGTTATAAATTCAAAGTTCCAGTTAAGACCTGCTAAATAAATTCTAGCAGTAGTATGTTTTGTAGACTCAGACTTATCGGAACAAAATCCCTTTTTTATTTATTTTTAAATCATTTTATTTTCCTCTTTCTTCTATTTAGAGTGCTTTTGAGCACAATTTATCCTAGTATGCTATTGGTATTAGACTTGAAGATATTGATATCGACATGGATTTCCCACTTTCTATGTTCTCCCTTGAAGGCTATCTAGTTTCTTATTCTCCATATCTTCTACTGCTATCATCTACTATTTCCATTAGCTTTTGTTGGTAACTGCTTCGTTCTTGTCTTTCTTTTCTTTTCTCGGTTCTCCACTTCTGTTATCCATCAAATCTGCTAAAAATGAGCAAAAAATAGAGACAATTTATATCTTGAAATAAAGAATATATATGTGAAAACTACCCAGTGAAAATTAGACCGTGAAAACAATATAAAAAGTAAAACTCACTTTTTCACAAACCTTTATTTTTGGTATTATCAGTAGATACTTGTTATTTCCTCATTTTCTCATCTCAATCTCCCATTCTTATTTCCTCCTTTTTCCTTTGTGCAGTGTGGTTTTACAGATATATGCAAGAAGAGTGAAGATATATTAAGAATAGAATGAACTACAAAAATGGTCTCTGGATTATGGGTTTATCTCGCCCATAGTCTCTGGACTTTAAAAATATCGCCAGTAGTCCCTGGACTAAGGGTTTATCTCGAAATTGGTCCTTTTGGCTTTTTTTGATACGAAAATACCCTTTGATATTATTTTGGGGGATTTGGGCAATTTGGTCTTTTTACAGTTTTAACATTTTAAATCTGATATTATTTTAGTTATGTACTAACTTTGATATTATTTCAAAATTATCATTCTTCTTTCATTTTGTTATCCTTCACTGAATTTTTTTTTATTTCAATATTAGATTTAATTTTATAAAATTAAATTTAATATTTAGATTTTTAAATATCAATAAATTTTTTAATGAAAACTATTAATTCATGGACACTATAAATATTGATTAAAGCTATTAATTTTTGTTATTTAATATAATATTCAATTGAATTGAAGAAGTACAGAAAAATAATATTAATCATGATGGAAAAATAAGAGTTATTCTATTTAGCCTCCGTTCGGTTGTTATAATTGCTTGTGATTAAATATTATGAAGTTGACTAAAAATTTGATCCTACTTAAAATTTTTATATAGGAGTATTTTTGTTAAAATTTTCTAGTAAATTTTGATTGTTTTCAAATTAATAAAAAAAAATTATATTAGTCTTACATTAGATGCATATTTATTTCAGAATAAATTGTGTTATATAATCTATTTATGATTAAAGCTATTTAAATATTGATTAAAACTAAGGCGTTGTCATACCTTATTGATTACATAGTACTATACACTATCAAATATTGATTATAACTATTAATTTTTGCTATTTAATAATTTTTATAATTAAAAAAATTTATTGATATTTAAAAAATAAAATTTAAAATTTTGTAAAATTAAATCTAATATTGAAATTAAAAAAACAAATTCAGTGAAGGATAACAAAATGGAAGAAGAATGATAATTTTGAAATAATATCAAAGTTAGTACATAACTAAAATAATATCAGATTTAAAATGTTAAAAGTGTAAAAAGACCAAATTGCCCAAACCCCCCAAAATAATATCAAAGGGTATTTTCGTACAAAAAAAAGTCAAAAGGACCAATTTCGAGATAAACCCTTAGTCCAGGGACTACTGGCGATATTTTTAAAGTCCAGGGACTATAGGCGAGATAAACCCATAGTCCAGGGACCATCTGTGTAGTTCACTCTTAAGAATAATTCATCATTTTTTATTTTTATGCAGTACCATATATGTAATTGTTAGGGTCATAAACAAATACAATAGCAAAAAAACTAAAAACCAAAAATAAAAAGGTACAAGAAAGAGTAAAGAAGTGCAAAATATAAAATGCTCAGTACTTATATTAAAGATTTTATTAGAGGGAGAATAAAATTTACTGAAATAAAAATGTAACAGTAAGATCGTACTTATATTAAAGATTTTATTAGAGGGAGAATAAAATTTACTGAAATAAAAATGTAACAGTAAGATCGCATAGAGAGAAGTACTAACCCGAGGAAAATGAATGTTTGTTGTTGGAACTGTTATATATAGGGCAACTTGTAGTTAAGTTTTGGGCCTTTTGGCTTTTAAAATTCAAATTTCAAAGTGAGATATGGCTCTTGAAACCTTGTTAAACGTTGTTGCTTTTGGCACTCCCTATACATGACTCCCTCCGTATCAAGATAAGTGACTTGTATTCTTATTTTGGGTGTTTCACTATAAATGACCTATTTCTATTTTTAGCAAAAAGTCATCTCTCTTACTTTATTTTTCACCTACTTTATTTTCTTTTCTCTCCTCTACTTTTTTCTCTCTCATACTTTACTCTCTCCACTTTAACTTATTTAAATACCATTCCTTAAATTCCGTGCCAAAAAAAAGTAGGTCACTTATCTTTGGTTAGGGTGATTGATTGATATTAAAGTCAGCTTTTGTGGGTAAAGAATGACCCAAGAATCTTTTGATTTAGCATGTTATAGAAGTTCTTTAAAAGCTAATTGTATTGACCGTTGGTTTTAAAACATTTTTGTTGCTTCTTGCTGAATTCTTTAAATAAAAAATTTTAAATGACAATAGAGTGAAGAATTGCAAGATGGCGTGAAATAGAGTAAATGCCAAAATTGATCCTGATCATTTTACCTTTTTGGTCCTAAACATTATTTTTTGGATTTTCTGGTCCTAAACAATATATGAAAATTTGATCATTTTGGTCCTAGACTAACTGTTCCGTTAAAAAACTAACGGTCAACGGGCTTAATCCTGATTTTGACCAAATTAGACTTTTAATTCTGATTTTTTACTCCCTAATTAATTTAATAATTATTTTAGTAAATTTTCATTTACAGTTATTAATAAGGCGACGGCGCGGCGGCAGGCTTCGGAGCAGACGCAGGGGTAGGAGCCTCTGCCGGAGAAGGAGATTGAGATGTCTCCGGCGCCGGTCCAGGCGTCGGAGAAGGAGCTTTCCCGAAGAGCTCGACGAGGAAGAGCAAAACTGTCGACGGTGAAAATGCAGAGAGGAGTGGAATCAATGACAGTGGAAGCAATCCTGGAATCGTCGACTTCGGTGACGAGACTGACCGAATCGCCGGCGGTTTTCACGTCGAGGTCGTATTTCCCGGCGCCGTTGGTGGCGAGCGTGGAGATCCTCCCTTTGGTCTGCTTGAGAGTTCCGACGGGGCTGTACGCGGCGAACGCGTGGTACTGGAGGAGAGAAACGACCTCCGCATTGGTGAGCTTGCTCAGATCCGGCCCGTCCGCCGCCTTAAACGCCTCATCGTTGGGGCAAAAACGGTCAAACCCTTCCCCGCGGCGGAGGCGTAAACTTTGACAACTCCGGTTGAAACAATGAGAGAGACGAACGTCTTGCAGCCTGCCTTGTCTACGAGCGCGGTGATGTTGACGTCGGGGGGAGGGGGAGAGGACGGATTGTATTCCATTTTGTTTTTTTTTTAAATTATTTATTTAATTCTAATTTTAAAATAATATTTAAATAAATAATTAGGGAATAATTAGTGACTTAAAATTATAATTCTCGGTTAAATTTGGTCAAAATCGGATTAAATCCGTTGACCGTTAAGTTTTTAACAGAACTATTGACGGAGGACCAAAATGATCAAATTCTCATATATGCAGGACCAAAAAATCCAAAAGATAAAATTTATGACCAAAAAGGTAAAATTGTCATATGTTCAAAACCAATTTTAGCCTTTACTCCGTAAAATATTACTGAACCAATTAACCATGTCATGTTTGCTCACAAATTCCCTCTCTCTTTAATTTGAAAATTGGCTCCATTCCTTGAAACTTCCCCCCTAAAAAACCTTGCTTTTAAGGTAGTAGATTAGTCTATTTGTCAAATACGGAGTAAATATAGAGAATAACAAAATACTCCTATACTATTAAGCTAAATTATGTTAAATAGAAAAAACACCTTCAATGTTCACTAGAAAGGTAAATAAGTCTATATCAGTTAATATTATGTGTGATTAAATTGCGGCCTGTAATAAAATACTTTAATGGCATGAATTAATCCTTACAAAATTCGAAGTAAGTGATCTATTGCATAACACTCCTTTTCATCCATGAAAATAAGTCTTTTTTAAAAGATATTGATTTTAATGCACAATAAAAGAAAGTAAAAAAGAAAACAATGACTGAGCAAGAAATGAAAAGAGAATATTTGGTGAGAAAATTTCTATAAATAAAAATGAGACTAGTTTTAGTAAAGCGATTAAAATTGACTATTTTTAATAGATAGAGATAATACTAAAAGGGAGTACTACTACACAATATAAATAGTTATACCACGTTCTTAATAATCATTGTTCTCATTTTTTTCATTCAAGATGAAAATTGATTTAATACTAACAATCAATGTATATTTTGATATGGGTGAACTATTTCTATGGTATGGCAAGAAAATAGAATTAGTGTTTATATTAATGAGATGAATGGAGTATTAATTGCCATATTATGTAAGCCACCCTCTCTTGGGTAGCCTCGTGCAGATGAATGTTGGCCTAATGGGAAAACAAAACCAACATATCAACTGATTCTTAGCATTCATAAAGTTTAATTGCTCAACTAATGTTTAGTACTCCTTATAAAGGTAGTTTAGAAGATCCTACACCTAAATTGGGTGAAAATGATAGATTGTAAATAATGGCAACTAACGAGTTAGCTCTCCTTTGTTTCAAAGTTGAATATCTAAGAAGTTAGAATCCAACACAAACAACCAATGTCTGAAACTATACAATCTTACTAGGAAGAGACTTTCTTCACTGATGTTACAAACAACCCACACCCTAAGTTGATGAGATGCACCGCCTCACTTCAGGTGAAACATCGGCTTCTCAGCTTTTGATCTCGATCTTGAGCATTCTTCATCACTCGTGCTAGTGCTAGAACTCCCTATTCGGCTCCCAGAAAATGAGACACCTGAATCAGCCTGCAAGGCTGAACCATATATGGGGCTTGACTGATCTCTGCACAGAATCCTTTCAAGCTGTTTGCGGAAGCCATCTTTAGCACCATCATGCTCGCCTAGCTGTCTCGAGAAGCAGTACTCAATGTCACTCAATGAATCAGACTCGTATTCATATTCATCATCAGAGGCTAGATCTGCAGAGTACCACTCATTTTGATCATTAAGATTCTTGTGTTTTCTCCCATGAGAGGAACGAGGAGGGATGGGCGCATCTCCTGTAGCTGCCTCTGCACGCTCTCGTACTCTTCTGTCAATCAATGTCCTCAGCAAGTTGGTTACTTGCACAGCATGCATCAGAGCTGTCAATGGGTCAGGCATCTACCAAGAGAAAACTTGTTATGATTCTTGAAATGCCAAATCAGTTAAAAAGTGTGGATTTTTTCATGATTAAATCAATTCACCTTTGTCATGTTAGGAGCAAAGACCATGGCAATGTTTCTTACACTCATCTTGTTAGAATCCTCATTCTCAGCGACGTCTGCCATGAGATCAACGGCCCATCTCAGGAGACAGCTCTCAGTCGGCCTAAGCTGATCAACTAGTTCGACACAATCATCTTCTGCTTGACACTGCAAGACCTGCTGAGGTGAGAGGCCATCAAGGACACCGGATGGAAGCTCCCGGAACCATGCCTTGATCAGGCTTGCCAAACAATGGACATCAATTTCATCGGGCACAATGCCCTTGTTGAGGTGCTCTCTCACATGCCCCTCTTTGCTGTTATCTGGATTTATCCGGAATATCCCTTCTGCCTGTTGCGAGATTTAATCATTTAAGCAAAAATTATATGAGAGGGCCTTGAATTAGTGCATCCAAAGTGGTGTAGTGAAGCAGTAGTACTCAATATGTCCATATGTTTGTATACAAAGAAATTTGAAATGTGGATTACCTTTAGACCACCTAGTGCATATAACTTCTCCTGCATCAGCAGCAGAATAGTCGGGACACTGTTGCGTCTCGCGTCATAAGACCATTTCATTGATTCAGCCGAAACACCACACACGCTAATACTGCAACATCAAGTAGATTATAGAGGTTATAACAGCAAACATGTGATAAAATCTTGTACACATGAAATGGGAGACCATATCTATCTGTCAACATCCATAAATGATAGTAGTACGTGAAGCCTAAGAGCAACTCCAAGGGAAGAAGGTAAATGAAAAGGGTATATCATGCTTATACCTTCTCAAAAAGTGCAATATTACCTTTCTAAAAAGCAATCAACTCCAAGGATAAAAGGTATATAGAAAGGTATATCATTTAAAAAAAATAAAATAATAGTACAAGATGCATTAAAAAACATAAAGTGTAATACCTTCTCAAATACCTACCCCCTTGGAGAATGATATTTTATGAAAAGAAGGTAAATATGGTGGTTATATGATTTTACCTCTCCATTGATGGAGAGGTAAAGATACCTCTTCAAAATGGGAAAAGGTATAATACCTTCTCAAACCCTTGGAGAATGATTTTTCATGAATGAAAGGTAAATATAGTAGTTATATGACTATACCCCTTCATTTACCTCTCCCCTTGGAGATGCTCTAATTGAATATCATAAACTATATATGAACACCCATAAATGCTTGAAATAACTCTCCATGTGACCAAGAGCAGGTTTTAACTCAAATTTGACTGACTTTATTTATTTCAATACTGAAAAATCAGTTTTTCAGGTCTAGGTAGATGCTCGAAAATCCCAATGTGCAAGAGCAGATTTTGCACAAATCCATATATTCCATTTGAGAAATCCTGAAGCATCAACTGATTATAAATCAGATCTAAAGTATGGTGCAAACAAAACCAGAGAAAATAAGGAAGACACTTCACTTTCAATGAACTCCCTAAACTTTAGTTGAAACAAAGTTACAGCAACAAAAAACAGTCTAAAATTCCAGCAAGAAAAGCATCCCTTTTACCTTTAGGATTAGTTTCTTTTCAATTCTGTAACATTTACATTCACTACGTGCAAAATTCCAGCAAGAAAAAGCAAAAAAACTTTCCTATTTTAGAAATCCAAGAACAAGGGCTAAAAAAGGACAGCAGTTAAACTTTAGACCAACTCTGATTTGTTACCCCTTTACCAATAAAGATTAGATTTTTTCAACTTCTTTAACATATACTCCTAGTACAAATATAACGAGAAAGAGATACTACCTTGCACTAGGAGCTTTACATGGAATCTCGACCTCAAACTCAAGAGGCAGCCCCAAAAAGCCATTGAATCTATCGAAAGTTACATGAGTTATGTGCTTGACGTTGGTGGGCCACCCGATTTCCATGTCATGGGCGGCTGAGACGGCCTCTTTTTCATCGACGGCGCACATGGATTTTCTCAAAGCAGCTAAAATGGAGGGCAAGTAACACAGCTGCTGCTTCTTCTTCTCAGCCGCACCGGATTTTGAGCTCCTCCCCCTTCCACACCCACCACCCCTTCTCACCATCTTCTCTCTCTTGCTGTCACTGAGTTGCAAATTGCATTCAAGAAAGTGGGCTTTGGAGATTGAGCTTTATTAAAACGGCATAAATTTCAAATTTTGAGACCACCACTCTGGAAAAATCGCTTTCGGCAAGTATTTATGTTTTGGAAAAGCTCCCTTAAAAAGGGATATTGCATTAAACGAGATTTTCTTTTAAAAATAGTACTCTCAACCTATGTAATCCTAGTGATTACTCCACAATTTTTATGGAATTACTATCATTAAAATAGAGTAACATTCAAGAAAATAAACATAAAAAAATACTCAATCACTTCAAAATTTATTTGAACTTAACTTTTCAAACTTAGTAAACAAAATAGAAAAGATGAATTTGTAACAAATGGAAAGATTGACACATCATTAAAATATTTTAAAACGATGGAGCCTTATCAATAATAAGTTTAAAGTTTGCGATTCAATTGTTAACTATATGTCTATATCTATACTAAAATAGGGACTTGCATTGCATTATTATTTATTTATAGATATTAATAGTAGAAAAGTTCAGACAGATGCAACTGTTGAGCTATCTTTGTCATGGTGAGGTAGTTTGGTCACCTGATTTCGTTATGATTATTACACAATTTGTTGAATTTAACTTTCTGGTTTCTTTATGGTGTCTTACTGTTGACTTTCTACATTTTAGAGAGGGTTTTAGTTGACAATTTCATGTCAATTCTGAATTTTGGAGCACAAATGTTACTATTAAACTATGAAAATAACAAATTGGG
Organism: Salvia hispanica; assembly: GCF_029641045.1. Taxonomy (NCBI): domain Eukaryota; kingdom Viridiplantae; phylum Streptophyta; class Magnoliopsida; order Lamiales; family Lamiaceae; genus Salvia; species Salvia hispanica. Next base: position 18,321,856 of record NC_142697.1, read on the forward strand.
ACACATTATGTTAATTCAATTAGCATGAAAATGTAACTACTATCAGTTGACTATTACTCGAAACTAAACATTGCTTGATTGGTGCCTAAACTCTTGAAAATAAAATTTTGGAATGCACACGTAAGTTTTAAACAACTTTTGCATATTAAAATAATAATAAAACTATAGTCACAATCACACAAGATTTTTTAAAAGATATACATAAATTCATAATTTGATCAGCTCAAATATTATGTAATTGTTCTATTTTAATCATTTATCCATAGTTTAAACTAACATTTTAAATTTTACTTTACAATTTTTTTAAAACACAACCCAAGATAAACTGGACAATTTAGACTCCCCATACTCCATAGAGTTGACATTGAGCCCAAAAATCCCGTCCCGAAAAAATAAAGTCCATTATATGCCTAATTTAATTTATTTGGATAAATGTGTACAGTACATAATAACAATAACAATCAAAATTTCTATTTATTTTTGGCCAATCCGGGAATTATGGCGGAAGGGGGGCATATTGGGTGTGGTATTTTTTGTTAGTGAATCAAATAATGGAGTATCAAGAACACCTTGCAAAGTTGACTTTCTTTATCAAATTTGTTGAAGAGAAAAATCATATTTAAGGCACATATAAGTTTCCTAATGGTAGGTTAAGTATATTCATAAGGAAGTTTGACTTCTTTAGGACGAAAAGTTAATAAAGTACCACAAGCCGTAACTCACACATGAATACAAAGAATGACTTTAAGATATACACAAAAATATTAACTTAGGCATCATTGATTTATTTGAATTATATTCGAAGCAAATTAAAACCTAAATGCTTTGAATGTACTTTTTTATTATTTAAGTTAGATAACATGAATCTTTTGACACTATAAGCGGGTAACAATTTTATAATGATATAGTGCTTTGTATTGGGTAGCTCAATACTCAATAGTAAGAGACATTGCAAATTGGCAACTTTGTAATGATATAATAGGTCCTCGTGAAATCATACGCTCATACTTTAAGCGAGTTTACTTAATACTACAAAATAAATTAGATTTACAATCATTCCATACATTACGAATCATAGAACTCTAAACTTTAGTTTCGTAATGAATAGGTTTAAAGTGAATCGAATTTTTATATCTAAACGGGATGAAATGTGGTTCATTAGTTAAGAATGTGCATAGCTCATTCAGTTTAAAGTTTAAACAAAGTTTTCATCACACTACAATCCTGCTTGACTAGAGATAATTAATGATAGTGAGAGGAGGGAATAACTTCAAGATCCCACACATGAACAGAGACATGCATGTAAGGAATGATGCTCTTGTTGATTCACTAGATGTGAGTGAGGTATTGATCAAAGAATCTCCGAGAAGGAGTCCTCTAAAACCTTCTCGCCGCGCCGACCACCGTCTCCAAAAACTTCGACGGTCCAATATTCTTCCTTCGTCGCGGGAAACAAGAAGACAGAAAGTTGGAGAAGTTGGTTTCGAATGAAAGAAACGAGAGAAACAAAGATAGATAAGGATTCTTATTATTGATTATTGAATTCAGATAACAAGATTCCTAAATATATTAACTAAGGACCCTAGGTTGGTCCGACTCTCTTTTGCATACTGGGAATGAACCAACGAAGAAAACCAGACATGAAGCTTATAAGTAGGCTCGATTCTCTAATCCTATTACATTGGATAACTGACTAAATTACTAAATACATAACTAACGACCTACATAGTCGAGGAAGCATGATGGTGGACGTCTTGTGCGTTGAGGCCTGTTTGGTGCTGGTTTAACAGGTCTGGTGTGTATCAGATCATGAGTTTGCTAGAGTTTGTGTTTGGGGGGGAGGAGAATGACGACACCAATTAGGGTTTGTGGGTGAGGGAGCTTGACGGGGTTTGTGGAGAGGGTAAAAAGAGAAGTTGGAGAAATGAGGTGGTCGTGGAACCGGTCACCCAAATTTTTCCTTTTTTTTAACAAATTTAGTAATGACATTGAGTGTAATTATTGTATAAGGGAGGGACAATTTTTTTTCCTAAAATGGAAAGGATGAAAGTGGACAACATTTCGTGGAGGGACCAAAATTACTAAAGTGGACAATATTTTGTGGACAAAGGGAGTGTCATTTTTCATTGCACTTTCACGGCTACGAAAACACTGCACCATTTAACATATTACAACATTTTACTATTTTTCATTGTACCAATTACCAACTAACTACTCTTCAACTCTAGCAAAAACACTTAACGATTTGTTGACAACAAAATCAAGAATCACACACAGTGAAATTCCACTAAAAAAATATAGCTGAGTTCCTGAGCAAGTAAAAGGGATAGAAATAGATGAAATTTGGGGATAATAGTGGGAAACAAGCAGATTTTGTTCAGGGATACATTATAGGAGTTTGGAATCAGACATGGAGTTAAATATTGGGTAACGAGATCAAGCTAGAAGATACCTTAACGATTGTTTCCAATCTACACATGCTTGTTGACAACCTCTAGGATGGTTGCTACTAGCCATATTAGCACGGGGCTAATAGCTGCTAATTGCATACATTCTTAGTGTCAATCTTGGAAATTGCAAGGAGCTGGTGCCACTTTTGATCCTTTTATGATTCAGAAAAATGAAAATTATAAAAATGTCTCCATAGACTGGTTTCTTACTTTCCTCGATGCAGTGTCTAATTCTTTTGATTCTTGGTATATCATTCCATTATCATTTTTCAGTGATAATATTGGATTATTGCTATGTTGCCAAGGGTGAGGTGTGTTAAAGCCCCAAGCACGAGAATAGAAACACATGAATCTTACCTTGCTATCGACTATTTCTACTACTTTTTGTTCATCCATATGGTCCCAAAGGCCATGTGATGCAAATATAAAAAATTTATTATCCCTTTCCATTATCTTCGCGCGTGTCCATGGTATTTGAGAAATAGGCGGGAAAAGAAGATGATCATCGGCAAAGCCGGACATTTATTAAATTTGCACGTTTTCAAGAAGGCATCTCCTATACTTCAATACATATGACCATTTTACCCTAGGTATATCAAATGTAAAGCAGTAATGCCTAAATCAAATTAAATTCTCACCCGAATGCACACGATATATTCATTCGTATCCATTATCTACGTGTTGTGTTTAAAAATCTTGGTCCCCAACCGTTACACTTATGTTGCGGTTTATAGATTAAGGAATGACTTGGATGCATTTTTTTGGGAATCGGGATGATATATATTAATATTTTAAATATTGTTAGATTATATATTTGATTGATTTATAAGATATATCAAAAAAATTATTAAAGTAATTAACTATTAAAGTCTTTTATTAGTTAAATGTTGGAGTTCATATACAGTTAGGAATTGCATTAATATTAATACATGGATTAATTAGAGTGTTATTTTTTTATATTCATATGAAATTAATTATATCTTCTTTATTAAATAGTAGTGCACGAAGTATCCAATGGTGTTATTTTTTAAATCCAATTGGTGTCTTGGAATTATAAGAGAAATAAGAACTAGTAATATTATAGTGCCATTTGGCCCAAAAGATAGTTATATATGCGTGTGTGTTTTCAACGAGATATAAAACAAAAATAAGATCTTCTAGAAGTTGGAGAGAAACAAAAAGGTTGTAAAGATGAGATGATAGGTTTGTGTTAAAATGACGACCCCTCTTAAAGTGACACTGTGGCATCACTTATACAGCAATATTATAAACACTACATAGCAATAGATTGTTGTATATCGTGTTAGATATTGCTGGCCGAGAAAAATTGATATATAGTGTACAACATATTGCTGGCCATCTTTTTAAGTTTTTTTTTTGTCATGTGGCAGCTTATTATTCGTCCACGTGTACAAATGATTGGCTAGGAATGGTGGTATGTTGTTATTTTAAGAGGTGGTGGCACCCTAACACTCCCTCGAGATGATATTCTACAAATATAAAGATAGATATATATGAATAGATTTTAATAAATTTAGTAGGAGTAGTAAGCAAAGAAAATTATAGAAAATGGGATATCCCTGTAAATATATCCAAGCCTTTCATTTTAGGGGGGGCTTCGGCACTAAGAGTATCCACAATAGGGCGGACGTCCCGACGGACAAGCACAAGGACATCACAAAAACACCCGCTGCCACGTCATAAGGATATCTCACTGCACTGTCACATCATAAAGACATCCCACCTCACAATAGTGGAAAAACACTAGGACATCCCAAAAAAACAAATTTAGAAATACGGAATTAAAATTTCAAATATGGGCGAAGAAAATGCAATCATGATTTCATTAAATAAAAAAAAAATTAAAAGTACAATTCAACAAAAAAAATCGATTTCCACAAATTACATTATAAATATCAATGTGCACTCCTTCGCGCTCACAACTCTTCAATTAGGTTCTGTCAAGGTCGATATGAGCTTCTTGTTGGCGCATGTCGGCGAATGCACGGACCCGATCGGCGTCCCCATGAGGTATACTCATTCGTACATTGGCGGTGGCCACGCCATGGCTTGGACCGACAGCATCAGCATCTTCATTGGCCCAATTAGTCAGTCTGGACCTTCTTGTTCAACGATCATGTTACGCATGATAATACACGTGTACATGACATCAGCAATGCAGTCGTCATACCAAAAACGTGTTGGACCCTTCACCACCGCTCATCGAGCCTGGAGTACACCAAATGCCCGCTCCACATCCTAGCACGTTGACTCTTATCGTTGCGAAAATTTGATCTTCTTTGGATCTATTGGGCAGCTGACCGTCTTCATAAAGACGTGCCACCTAGAGTATATCTCATCCGCCAAATAATAGCCCATATCGTGCTGGTTGCCGTTGGCAACGAAACAGATGGTCGGACCACCGCCCATGCATTGCTTGTTGAAAATGAGCGACGACTGGAGGACGTTGACGTCGTTGTTCGACTCGGCTACCCCAAAATACGCATGCCAAATCCACAGTCGGTAGTCAGCTACGGTTTCGAGGATCATCGTGCGATTTTTGCCTTTGAAGCCGGTCGTGTACATCTCTTTCCAGGCGGTGGGGCAGTTCTCCCACTCCCAATGCGTACAATCTATGTTGTCCAACATCCTGAGAAACCCATGCACCGACCTATGCATAGCCATTAGATCATGGCAGTCTTCGGGAGTAGGCTTACGAAGATACCTCTCCCTGACGCCCTGAAAAAAATACTTGAGACATTCGCGGGCAGTCATCTCGCCGATGTGGAGGTACTCGTCGAACATTTTGGTTGCGCCTACGTAGGCCAACTGCCTGATTGCGGGTGCACTTCTGTATAGGCGAGCGACCGGGGCTGCCGCTCGCATCCAACCTGAATCGGAAATACTAGTATTGGCGCTCTAAAGCGTTCACGATACCTATAAATAAATCCCGGTGCATCCTAAAACGCCGCCTGAAAAAGTTGTCCCCAAACCGCAGCTGCTCAGCGAAATAGTCTTCAAACAACCATTGGTGTGTAGCGACGTGGTCCCGGGGTACTACAACTCGATGTTGGATGGGGCGAGGTACCGCCGGCTGCTGCTGGTGCAAGGCCGTTTGTATCAGGCGATTTATCTCCGCAGACATATAGGCCGACAACTCTTTGTTAATTCGCCGGTCTACGTCATCAGCATCCCCACCACTACCACTAGCCATTTCGGGATGTAGAGAGAAATGTAGAGAAAAAAAGAGAAACTCGTAAATACAAGTGGTGCAAATGAAAATGAAGTGCAATGAGCCGTATATATAGAGTTTTGAATTTTTTTTGGAAAAAGGTCTCGTCCGTCGGGAACCCACAATAGTGGACGAGCGGACTGACGAGCGCCTTATCCGACGGACGACCTTTCGTCCGTCTGGCTCGTCCTATCTCTGCTTGCCGGTCTCGCAGTAGTGGACGAGCGCGACGGACTAGCGGGTCGATCGTCCGCGCGCTTGTCCACTATTGTGGATGCTCTCGTAGTAGGAAGGAGTACGTGCAGAATAAAGTAAATGAATTATAGGTGCATGTGGCATCCCATTTGGCAGTAAAAGGAAGGGTGCGTGTGCTCGTGACGGAGGGGAATGGACGTTGGTTGTTTACTAACAGACGTAAGGAATTGCAGACGGCAAACGAGATATAAAAGATGGGGGACCACCACCTTTTCACTCATGTTAAGTGTTACGGCCTTAATTCCCACATCGATTGTGAGAACAACAGGTGTAGGGTAAATAGACTAAATGAGTTCTCTCTCCTAATAGACTAGTCTTTTTGGGCTGAGTTCTCCTATTTGATCCGTACCGTTAATTGTGTGATTACTCTTAGCCTAAGGATCTGCGATCCGAACGAGTAGTTATCGTTTTTCTCACTATTTTATTGTCATTTTTATTTCGTTCAGTTATCAATATATTATCATTCCCCTTAGCTCTCGTTACGATTACTTTTTCATCATTATAATCGTGGTGTTGTGTGTTTTGCGTGGGTGTAAGTGCATATTCTAGCTCGAGATTGGCTTATACCCTATCAGCCTCTTCCAAATCCAACCCCGTCATTTCTAAACATGAATCTTGCAATTCAAGTGGAGAAGAGTACGAAGGGGGAAACTGTCATTTGTGGGTTGACATCGGAACTATGGGCAGAGAGGGATCGCGAGTCGGCTAGGGTTTGTGGAGGGGAATGGCGGCGCCGGTTAGGATTTTTGGTGGTGATTTTCGGTGTCGATTAGGATTTATGGATAACGTAAAGAGAGAAGTTGGAGAAATGACGTGGTTACTAGAATTGGTCACCCAAATTTTACCTTTTAAAAAAAATTAGTAATGACATTAAGTGTAAATACTGTATAAGCAAGGGGCAAATTTTTTGTCCTAAAATGGAAATGATGACATTTCATGGATGGAAAATGAACAATATTTCCTGAACGAAGAGAAAAGAGTGGATGGCATAATTCTTGTGGTTAATCACCATAATCTAAAGTATCTAGTTTGACTTTAGTTTGTTTCCATAGAAGAGGTTTTATTTTGATCCATACCGTGATTGTTTAAATACAATTTAGGAGCCGTTTGGTTTCTTGTAATAGGTATTTTGTACTCTTTACGTTCTACAATATATGACACACTTGGATAATGACACGAGATTTTAGGAGATGTTAATTTATATAATAAGTGGAGAGAGAAAATGTTATATTTATATTAATGTGTGAAACACTTTTTCCGAAAAGGAAAATGTGACATCTTTTAGAGCATCAACAACGCCGGACGTCCCGGTTGGCGTCGGACCGGCGTGCCGGACGTCCGTCGGCGACGTCCGCATTGGGCGTGAGGGAGGCGGACACAGACGTCCGATGCGGACAAGGGATATCCGCGGCGTTAACGGGACGTCCGTCGCGACGGCGAGCGGACGTCCGCCATTGTGGCATACCGGTGGACGTCCCGAATTTTTGATTTGTTTTTAAACTCTCTATATACGGCTCGTTGCAAACTCTAAATATACGGCTCGTTGCGTTGCAAACTCTAAATATACGACTCGTTGCAAACTCTATATAAACGATTTTTTTAAAACTGTAACGCATGTATAATCGTTGAAAATAAAGGCCTAAAACAAAAACATATCATACCGTCAGGTAAACTATATAGATTCAACGCATATGTATGCTTTTTAAAAATAAAAATAAAATCATTGCATTTTCCCTATATTTGTCGCTTTTTTTTAATCTAATGAAATTATTTTGCACTTTGTTTAATTCCGTATGCGATACGAAATTTTAGTTCCGTACATTGTTTATTAATTCCGTAAATTGTTTAATTTGGTGAATTTGTGAGTTTTTTTTATTGCAGGATGTCCGCACGGGAAGGGCGAGGGATGTCCGTCACTGTGCAGTGGGAAGTCCTTATGACGTGGCAGTGCTGTGGGAAGTCCTTATGACATGGCAGGAGGTGTTTTTGGGAAGTCCTTCCGGAAGGCTATGGGACATCCGCCCCCACTGGGGATGCTCTTATGGGACAAACTAAAGAGGATAGTGTGACATATGAAACACACGAAGTAAATTTTATCTATGCATTACATATGTTTGGTTTCGCTTAGAGTTGGCAATAGTGTGGATTGAGTTATTATAAGATCAACCTGATAATGATCCAACTAGGGGTGAGCATTCGGGTTTTGGTTCGGTTTTTTGCCCAAACCGAACCGAACCTGAAAAACCGAATTTAGGCTAAAATCAAAATCGAACCGAAACCAAAATTCAAAAAACCGAAATCCAAAAAACCGAAAACCAAACTTTAAAAACCGAACTAAACCGAAAAACCAAAATTTTATACTCCGTCTGTCCCATTAAAAATGAAACGTTTTTCTTTTTTGGCTGTCCCATTAAAAATGAAACGTTTCCTAAAATGGAAACAACTCTATCTCTACTTTTTCATCTTTCTTACTTTACTCTCTCTTCTTTCACTCACAAAACAACACTACATAAAATATCGTGTCGATTCTCAAATGTTGCATTTTAAGTGGGAGAGAATATATAAATGTATAAGAAAATGATACTGAACAGTAGAAAATTAGAGAAAAAAAAAAGTTTGAATCTTGGACAGCAGATCTGGATGATTAGGGGCATCCAATTTTTAAATATCACAACACTTAATTTAAGCATATGAATTCAGCTTCAATACTTGCAATAATCATCTTTAAATATCAAAGTTTACAGATCCAAATACTTATCCTCTGAAGAACACATTAATGCCTAAACACAAAAACTTAGGTATTTTAATTTTGACCACTAGTTTGAGAGCTGTGAAGAAAATAGACGAGTCTGAGTTTTTACCTTCTTCTGAAGGCGGTGTAGATGGCTGGAGAGCACGGCTGCACTGCTGGAGGGCGGAGACGGCGTGGATGGCTTGAGGCGATGGGCTAGAACAGAGATAGGAGACAGGTTGGAGGCTTAGAGTTAGTGAAATTCAGCCTTTAGGGTTACAGATTTAGAGTGGAAAACGGAATTGAGAACGGAGGCGGAGAGATTGAGAAAGGAGGCGGAGAGGCAGAATTCTATTAGGGTTAGAGTTATATATAAATAATATTTAAATATATTTATATTAAATATAATTCGGTTTTTCGGTTTTTTTTTCCGTCCGAACCGAACCGAACCGAACCGAAAAATCGAAATTTTTGCAATTTTAAAACCGAACCAAACCGAAAAACCGAAAAAACCGAACCGAATTTCAAAATTTCGGTTCGGTTCGGTTCAGATATTCGGTTTTCGGTTTTTTTTTCTCACCCATATATCCAACCCAATAAGGCCTAACCCGAATCCGACCTGTTAAATAAATTGTTAATCCAAACACAAACCCGACCTGCTATCTTCAAACCCGAACACGACCCAAACCCCTTAACAACAATATGTGATAAAAACCGGAACCCAATATTACACGATTAAATCTAATTTAATTTAAACTTAATTTACATTATAAAAACCACTCAAAAATTGAAAATGGACTAATTTATTATTGAAGAACAAAAGTCAATTTATTAATGGCAGGAATAATAGTGGAGAAGAAGACTTAATTTATTAGCAAGTGGACTATTTTTGGCAACCGAGAGAGAATACAACGGTATCGGGTAAAATGGAGTTCTGATGAAACAAAGCAGTTTTCATTGCAACCTATGTGAACCAAAAATGATTCTATTTCAACAAAAAAATTGGCCTTAGACAACAATAGAACAGAGATCAATCCTACAAAAAACATAACGAGTCTTTCTCCCAATTCCAATAAAATCTTGGTAGATCAAACACATAATCTCACTAACTTCAGCTTCTAGCAGCAATCCTCAGCATCGGTGAAATAATCCCCTGTATTTCTAGCAAAGATTGTTGTATTCTGATCTCCTCTTCAACATCCCTCTTCAGATTTCTAATATAACTTCTTAGTTGATCGGAAGATTTTATATCCTCGGCTCTCAACTCAACAACCTTATTCGCCAGCCTCGTCAGCAGCCCTGCATATCTTGGCATGGTCGAGTACTTCTGTAGAAACGCCAGCAGCAACGCCAGCTCCTCCGTGTCCAAATTGGACACACATTTCATCAACTTCTTACGCGCCACCAACTCCTCCATCACAGCCACAACACTCTCTGGATTTCTCCGATTCAAAGCAGCCACCAGCGCCTCCCTGTGCCTAAACTTCTTCAAGAGCTTATCAAACTCAGCCATCTTCAGTTTCTTAGGCCTCTTGATCAAGTAATCGCCTTCCGAGGGCTTCAAGTTTTGCCCTCGTTGGAAGTACCTAAAATAGGAAGGCCTTAGAACCTTCCTGCCAGGATCATCCTCCACAATTTTCCACTGAAAACCACCAACCACTTCCTCACTCTCCACCTTCGCCTTCCTTCTACCGATATACAAATTCCCTTTGGATGTCCCTATAACACGAGTCGAGCAATCAGGCGAAAATCTAACAGATAGAAGTGGCTCCGGGAACCTCATGGAATGGGTGATCTTCAACTTTGCATAATCAAAAACCTTCATATATCCATCTAATGCAACACTCAAAATCCTATTCTCCTCGGCCTCCTCTCCACTCCCTCGTGCAACCTTGCCCATACAAAGTGCAGTCACAGTCTTGATATGGCTCTCCATCGAATACAGCAACTTCCCACCACCAATCACATCCCATATCTTAACAAAATTACCACCCGCGGTGGCGATTAGGCCACCGGAGGGAAGGTACAGCACACTCTCCACGGGCTTCTCATGATTCAATTCCATCACAGAGCTCGCATTCGACACTCTCACATCCCAAACCCTAACCCTATGATCGTACGATCCAGAAACGAACATTTCATCGCTAATAGGCGAAGCATCGCCGCAGCGCACATAATCCTTGTGGCCTAAGAGATTAAGCACGCATTTCTCAGTCGTAACATCCCAATACTTAACAACAGAATCATCTCCACCTGAAAAGAGGTGGAGTTTATCGGCGGCGCGAGGGTAACTTACTGACCGGACAGCGGCAGCGTGGCCCTTCAGACGGCGGAGGTGGCTGCGGGACTTAGCGTCGAACACGTGGACGGTGCCGGTCAAGTCTCCGGCAGCGAGGAGCTTCCCGTCGCAGCGGAAGGATACGGCGGCGGCGGTGTCGGAGAAAGAGGAGATTGTGGGTTTAGGCTCTAGCGTTTTGCCGGAGAAGATGGAGACGCTGGCGGAATGCGTGGCAACGAAATCGTGAGGGGCTAGCGGCGAAAATGCGATGGAATTAATTGGGAAAGTGAAGGATTTTGATGGTGTGGTTTCGATATCTTTAGGGATTTTGAATGATCTCCAGTACTTGGCCTCCGGCGTGGGAGTGAGTTTGCTGGAGGTTGGACGGAGCTTCGGCTTAACCGGGAAGGCTTCCGCCATTGTTGAACGGCGAAAAAGGAGTGCTAGGGTTTAGGGGATTGGGGGATGATTGCTTCTAAAAGACGACTATATATACATACATACACAAAATTACAACACTACTTTATTTTCTTGGTATTTTTGTTATGGAGTATACAAATTTAAATTTTTCCTTGTTTATTTTGCTTCTTTCAATTGAATCTTAAAAAAAGTTTGGGACAATTACACCACATATATAAAATATTTCACCAATATTTTAAATTGATGCAATAAGTTAAGAAATTTTTTGTAATAACAAATATATTAACTTAAAAATATTTATGCAACTTTTTTTATATGTGGTGTAACTATCCAAAGAAAGTTTAGGTTTATCTTTTACATGTATCTAAATATTTTACTACTATGAAATAACGAGTCAATTGAACTTTAAGAAAAGGATCATATTTTTGTGGACGATGAAACTCACATACCCCATAATTCAACTCATGCCTCAAATCGAAACCAATTTGAATCTGCTAATTACATTCTCTCTATAGAAAATATCGAAATCAGCCGCACAGCACACACCCATCTATTCTACACACACAGATTTTTCGTTTCTATCCTTAACTTACAGTAAATGTTTCTGTATTTTACCACACTCAGACAAAATGTAATCCATTTTCTTGTCATACCCCATCACCATGTATATGTATTTCTCTTCTATACACCAATAATCCTATTCTTCTCTGAGTGAAATACAACAGAGCCGTCCGCACCATGAAAGCAGGGCCGACTGCTCCGTCCCGTGCCAGCCCAGCAGCATTGGGATGCGTGCAAATACCAACGTGCCGCAACATCATATATAGGCAAGTGAGCCTCGGTCGAGGTCAGGCTGCGGGCGTCCTCTAGTAGGAGTTGGAGGTCTTTGGATGTTAAGCTCCTAAAGAAACCAAAATTCAAGATTATCTTCTACTAAACGAGAACTGCACGCACCTCAACAGGGATAATCTGAAACCGACATACCTGCATCCATGTCTCCTCTGTCATACGTTCTGGGGACGTTTCCGGGGAGTGGAAAGGTGGTGGAAGTGGATGAATCAATTTCGGGACAATAACCAATCCTCTGCCAACGACCAATATTGCACCAGCATTGTTTGCCGTTCCTGAAGGTGTTTGCGTAAATCAGATTAGTATTCACTACGAGAGTGTGTAAAAGATAACATAGATGCTACAATCAATCTTGAGCTCGTTTTATCATGCAATCCTACAACATAATCTGGAATGCTAGCATGATGAGTTCAAATTACTCAAAGTAATACCGCAATAGTTGGTTGCAGAAAAAAGGGTGATCAACTGGCCCTGGGCGAATCGTTCGAATCCATCCATAACACACTCGTGGGCTCTTATGATCATTTGCAGCTTGTTCTTCTTACAGAAATCTGTGACTCGATCAGGCTGCAGGCAGGAAATTAATCGGTAAACAGACAGTATGTCATTAATCGTGACAAGAAACAGAATATTGTGATGACAACATGAAATCATCAGATGCATACCCCGAATGTCACAAGTCCGGGTCCTCTTGCATTCGGTCTCAAGCCCTCAACGCTATCATTTTCAGTGGGATCCGACCTGAGGAAGGCACGTGATAAGCACAACATGGAATCGGATGTAGGCAGAATAAGGCTGTGAAGCAAAATATACCATAACAAATCCATTAGCACTATCGACCCAGCATCCATCGTTATGGGTCTCTCCAGTTTCTCTATCTGTTCAACTGAATTAATCGACCTCCCTATGCCACCATGCATGCAGATGATCTTTTTCTCTATCAGTGCAGCAAGTGGGAGATAATTAAATAACTGGTTGAATCGCGTCCAAGCCCAAATTCCATCGCTTTCCCCCTGCAAGAAATGTCAAGCAGCCTTTATCAGACACCACATATTGATCGGGGATATTACTGTAGACTCGAGACGTATACCATTCTTTCGATACATTCGATGCGAAAACCAAAAAGTGCATTGATGTCAGCAGCTTCATGGTTTCCTCGTATCAGGTGAACATTCTCCGGGTATTCGATCTATGGCCCACACAAGTCAATAGTTAAAATAGGCAAAAATGTAAATATGCAATTCACAAAGCAAATGTTCAGCTATCAGTTCATAATTCTTGCCTTGAGAGCAAGAAGCAAAGTTATAGTTTCCAAGCTGTGCTGTCCGCGATCGACATAATCTCCCAAAAATAAATAGTCTATGTAACTGAAATAGGAAAGCTACAAATTAATGTCACGAGTAAATTAAGAACTTGTCATTTGCAGAGTGAAAGAGGTAATCATGTCAGCCACCACAAGCTATAACATAAAACTTACGTAATGTCTCCAGCAGTCGAAGGAAATCCATATTCGTCAAATAGCCGCATCAGATCACCAAATTGTCCGTGTAGGTCACCGAAAACTTTTACAGGAGCTTTTAATTGAAGCACCGTCTGCTCTTGCATGAAAATCTGCTCGGCAGCATAACAAAGCTCACCAACTTCATAAGAGTCCAAAAAGAATTTTCTGTTTACAGGAGGCTTCCAATTTCGAGGCCTGAGCAAAGTTGATATGATCTGCAGCATAAATAATAATCAAATACCCACATAAGCATCAGACTGACATTTTTCTGCGTCAAGAATTTTGCTTTTAACAGACAGAAGAAGACAGTAAAGCTTGCCTTTTTATGCAAGCCTTGAGGTGACTTCTGCCTTGCAAACTTTTTAGTAGGATTTGATAGGTCATTATGTGATGGTAGCATTCGTCTACTTTCATTTTCAAATTGGTCCAAGGATAACTGCCGAACCATACCCCCCAAGTTTCCAACAGTTTCTTTTGCAACTACAACCTGCAATATTTGAACAATATATGGTTTCATGGTTCCCAGGCATCCATATACAATATATTGATGCACAATAAAACGAGCTCAAAACATACCGCTCTAGGATGAAGGCGGACATCAACTTCTGTGTCACTACCTTCAGAAGTGGTCTCCACAGACTGTGAATTGACATCTGACAACGAAGCTTCCTCAGGGGTAGCTGACGCTGCCTGAGCAGATTGCCAGACAGCACTCGCAACCTCAGCTTCTGCAGCAGATGCCTCTGCGAGTTTCTCCAAGGAGTGCTTGTCCATTCTACGGAAACCAAGGCAAGAGAGAGAGAGATTGAGAGACATACATGTTATAGATTACTAAAGTAGCCTGTCTGGACTACAGAAAAAACCACCATAATGGACAACAATAACAGACCCATATTTTCCAGATGAAGGTGTTTCAAACCCGTCATCTGGGGTTGATCCAGGGGAAAATGGTGCAAAAGTAGCATTATTTGACCTTGGGCTAGAAGTCATCGAGGCTCTGTCTGGGGATAATGGTGGATTGATTTCAGATTGATACTGAGAGTTCTCTGCCACCAGCAAATCATCTAGCAAATTATCTGCAACACAATAAACTAAATATCTTAAAGCAGGTCACAAATACGAAAAATGAGCCATCTTGTGTGCATAGACATTCACTTTTAGCTTTTAAAAGCACAAAGAACTATTGGAATCATTACCAATATATGCGAAACATTTCAGCCTATACTCACTAGTAAAGATCATACTGACAGTGAATCATCAACAAAGACACTGTAAGATGGAAACCTCAGCACTAGATTTAGAAACCATTAATTCTGCCATTTGCCTAAAAATTTAATTTGGGATACAGAGTAAAGCTGTCAGCTCAAAACTCCATTGACTGTAATTCCTATAGCCAGAGTTAATTCCCATTTTTCAATTCTAGTAGTACTAAAATATTATCCAGATGAAATGCAAAATGAGTTTTTCATGTACACTTCTAGTTTCATGGGATCATATGTAAAAAGAGTAAGAGAGCAACTCAAATTATCTAGATGAATGCATACAGCATATAGCTGGAGTTAATGCCCTTTTCTGGATATCTAGATGAAATGCAAAAATGAGTTTTTCATGTATTCTTTAGTTTTATGGGTTCACATGCAATAGGAGCATGTAAGAGCCAAGACAGAGCATCTCATATTAGATCCATAATCACATTCACGTCCCAAAAGTGTGAGAAATTTTCCTATCGGAAAAAGGTGAAATTTCTTTATATTGTGGGTCTTGATGATACATTATTCCAGATAAGAAAAGGGCATGCAGCCAAGAAAATAAGATATGTCTAAAGGCAGACTTCACCTCCTTTCAGACCACCATGAACATATATTCGGAAACCGACAGATGCAGCTGCATGGCGACATCGACGCATAATCTCCAGAGAAGGATCAGGATCACTCTGTGCTTTGTTTCCCCGTGCAGTGACCAGACCATTTCTGTCAAGCCAAACTCCCGCGGCGGTATCCAATACTTCATACAGAACAACAACAACATCATGATATTCTTAATGGAACAAGTCCCAAAACTTGCAACAATTTCCAGTCAACAACTAAAAACAACATTAAAAGGTCACCTGCAATTACAGCATCACCTTCTACTGATCGCCCACCTCTAAGAACACCTCCAGTTACATGCAATCTAGCACCTACAAAGACCTGGAAAAGAGCAGCATTCTCAAATCATAAAGTGGAGCTAACATATAGATAAGGCATATTGCCACTGACAAGTGATCCAACAACACTAAGCTTCTCAGTTCTCATAATAATTGTATGACCTCCAACTCTTAACAGTCTTACCAACAAAATAAGAATTTAAGATCAAGCTGCTTATGGTGTAGAATCTGGAATGGTACAAAGAATATTGACATCTACAAGTCTTCTACAGTCAACCCATTTCTTATTGTTAAGGCCATACAAATGAGATTATTTAGAAAAAGATAACCAACCTTATTCAATAGTAGTATTTATTAACAAAAGAAACTCTAGTCAATATATTATAAGTGATCAGATAAAACTGCAGGTGTTATAGATTCAAAACCATTTTTCTTATGATCGCATAAAATGACAAGAATAGATAAGAAGTCATCTCATTTTGACAGTAGCAAAGAACAAATAACTGGATCAATGACTTACCGCGGCATGCTGATACCTGGGCGAAGGCGACACTCCCGGAGCAAGCGTCCATTCCCACAGGCCATTGCGATGCATAAGTAATCCATAGGCATCTGCCAGTGGCTGTATAGGTCACATGCAACTAATTCATTAGTCACATAAAGCCTTGGTAATAGACCACATTTATAAAACTACCTCAACTAATTTTGGAGAATAAGCAAATTATCAGTAAAAAGTTGAGCAATCAAGCACCTCATCAGAGCAAATTAACAATAGGCTAATTGTTTTCTAAAATTGGTACTAAGTGCCCAAAAAATGTCTCTTGCCATAAGTTTACAGAGATTAGTATTCCACTCTTTTCCCAAAATAAATGCATGAAGATATCAGATGAGTTTATCCAAAGGCATGCAAGCAAATTGAAGCCATCTTCGTTAAATTGGAGTTGGAAACACCTTGTGGTTTGACAATGGAGGGATTCATTTATTAACTTCATGAAAATGAGGGAGCTATTTTCGTTGTGAAGCCATTTACATGACAAATGAATGCCTTCTATCATCACAAGAAACAAGCCATACCGTGCCTGATGCATCTCTTCCGCCACAAAGCAGAAACATTCCATCTGACCGAGCACTAGCCGTTGCATACCTATAAACATGGTAAATTGGTATGGTAAAATACTTATTGTGCAAGGTAATGAACGTGTAAACAATTAGTAGAATCTAAGGAGTCAGATGAGAAAACAGAAGCCATTTAAACTTGTTAATTAAATACATCGAAGGGTCCCTTAGTGAACTAGTTCAGATATAGAAGCAGACTAAACAATCTGCATCAGGAAAAAGGCATTCATTAAAAGAAAATTCCAACTTTAATGTTCATAATTTGTATTTATGCCAATAATGCCACAAATTAAAAGATTAGCAAAACTACTCACATTCTTGCAGAAGGTCTGTCACCTTCTGGATTAAGCCTCTGCCACGCATATGGTTTCTGTGCAGTATCCAAGGCCCAAGCATCTGATAGCACTCTTTTACCTGCAAAATCTTGTACAGTTAGTGCCAGCATAAGAAGAACAAGATATTGAAAGCCATTGGTAAATAAATGATGGACAGTTTAAGGATACATTATAAACAAAAGATTCAAATTATTCCAAACCAGATCAATCGAACAGGTGAGCATAGCAAAACAGCAAAAGTGGTAGAATGTGCCACTGTTTGCCTACAGCAGCTAAGGTATAAGTTCCCTTAATTAACAGAAATATTTCAATTGAAGCTTTCAATAACAGCCAGTATCATTTTAGATTATTAGAAAACATTAGTACATTGATAAAGTTCTTCACTGCTATACATGCAGTAATTTCCTTTGTTTAAAGTGATATTAACTGCCAACATATTTTTCTAAATGTGTATTTTTTGGATAAGAAAAGGCTTGCTAGCTCTCACCATCATTGCCACTAACAGAGACAAGATATCGTTGAGCGACCAAGTCCATGACATGTCCGTATCTAGGCCCGGGCCCCTGTCCCTGAACTACAACTCTGGCCTCGGCAAAAAAGAGTTACAAGTCAAATAAAGCTCATTTACTGCAACACCAAATAAAGTAATAAGCAACAATATCCCATAGAAGCTTACCGATGCCACTTGAACTTGTCATTTGTCAAATCAAGCACATAAAGGTCATCCGTCGAATGCCCAGCCGGACCAATCCCACCCTGGCAAAGAACAGACCCTTAGTAATTTTACAGAGCACAATTTTTCAGCCATTACAAACTCCAAACTCCAATCACCTGAAACACAACCATGGTGCCAACAGCTGCAGCTGCGTGCGCAGCTCTAGGTGATGGTGGCTCCCCAGCTGGCCGAAGCCTAATCAAATCAGTCACAAACTAATGAGCACTAATTCCCCTCTGGACCAAATTTCACCAATCAAGTAGAAACTAAAATCCAAAAACTGAAATCAAGATTTCAACTTAAACCACAACACAGAGAGAGAGAAAGGAAGAGAAACCTGGTCCATTTCCTAGTAAGTACGTCGTAAGAATGAATAGAATTCGTCACTCCATCCAACCCTAAAAAACACCCGAGCTTAGAACTTCAACAACTAATCAGTTCAGTACCAAACAACAGCAAAGCCAGCAAGCACAAATCAAAAGAGAGAGCATTACGAATGCCAGGGGCGCCACCGTTGCCACCGCCAATTGCGGTGGCGCCTCCGAACAAAATGAGGCGGGGGCCGTGGGTTTTAGTCGCCGCGACGGCGGTGAGCGTGTGACCACAGCGGGGACCCGGCGCGTCCTCATCGGTGTCCCAATAGCTCTCCAAATGTCGATATTCCGGCGCCGGATGCAGCCACGGCTTCGATCCCATCCACAAATCGAATCAATCAACTCAGCAGAAAAGCTGAATAACAAAGGAAATCCACGAAACTGGAACCCTAGAGCTGATTGAAGCACAAAGGAACAGTGGGATCCAGAGCAGCAAACTGGACCCTTCACTGAGAGTTGATGCCAGATAATTCCAGTTCAATTTTTCCCAAAGTAAAAAAAAAACGGTTTTTTACTCGTGGATTACCAAAAAATTGTGTAATTAGAAAAAGAGGGTTTCATTTCATGGATTGAGATGAATGAAGTTGCGATTGACAGCTGATAATTGAAAGATTTTTTAGGCAAGAAATGAAGAAAGCCAACTCGTCTACAGTCAACCGTTATTTTACGCTTTTCAAAAAAAGTTTCAATTTTTTTTCCTTTTTCATTTTCTTAAGTAATGGAAATATCTGGATTTCACAAATATTGCAAAGACAACTTCTAAATATGACTATTTCAAACGAACTGAGTACATCTACTTTTCCAATTTGATTCACAAATGTTGGATATATGTAATTGATGTGAACAAATCACACACGTTCATCTATAATGTTTTACTACTTAGTAAGTTAGTATAATAAGTTCGTTGTTCCATATTTCCCTAATTGGCAACTCACAATAACTTATAATTTTGGTAAAATAAATTGACCCTGGACTTGATCGAAGAAGTACAGAAATCCAATACAGATGTTGTATAGAGGATATCGACGAGTTTAAGATTTTATTAAAAAATTGCATGTGGGAATGGCATACTTCCATTTATTTACTTTATTTAATTTGAGTCCATATTTTCTTATAAAATGAGTTTATGTTTTAAGTTATTTTTCCTATTTTTAAGTCATGTTTGTGATGCATCGAAAATCTGATGTTAGATAAATGAAAGTAAAAGGAGTTGAAGTAGAATTAGACTACCCAATAGAAAATGAAAATATCTAGATTCTAGACTCATTTCAAATTAAATTTGATTGTGTTGGAACTCGGGTTTAAGACAGAGGGGGCCTATTAAAAGAATAAAGTACTAACTTGATATGATTTATTCATATTATACATGAGTGTTTCCTCTTATTTAGAAAAAAATAGTGATGAAAAGATATAGATCGATTCAAATTTATATGTGCTCAATATGAATCAAATGTTTTTTTTCCATTAAGGGGTTGTGATAACAAAGTCCTATTCCTGTAATGTATCAGTCATTTACATGAATATATATTAATTATAATTAGAGTTGGTGATTGTTTTAGACCTCCAAAGAATCAGTCCACGTACATAGGTACATAGATTCATAGACCTTAAATTGATTATTAGAGGAAATTTTACTGCAGCTGTTCTTTGAGTATTAAAATTATAGAAACGATCACTAATTGGTAAGAGGGGAAGTAATTAAATATTTACTCATACCTAAAAGGACGGCAATTTCTGTATCTGTGATATTGATTATCAACATGCTGCATTATTTATTGGATTGTGATAATAAGCTGGGAATGTTGTAAATCTTGGTCAGATTTATTATAGTAGATCACATTTGTTCATGATGATGCACCATAACTCGTACATTATTACCTAGTAATGACATTGAATCTTTTTTTTGGAATAAATAGTAAAATCATAGGTAGCGTGGAGAGTGTGAAATAATTTGTTCCAACATCTAGCAATAGATTATACAAACATTTTCAAATGATTCAATTTGGGGCAGCTTTTACTCTCTGACCAATGTCTTTCCAATACTTGTTCAACAAAAAGAAAAGATCGCTAGTGAATTCACCTAGTCAACTCCACTCATTTCTTTATTTCTTTTCCTTTTTGGCTTTTTCTTAATGTAGTCACATTTTGGACTTGGCTTTTTTAATTGCTGTAAGATTTTTAGGTTCTAGAGTTCCTCCTAAATTAATAGTGACATTTAACAACAATCACGAGCAACTATTAAGATCAATTAAAATTTGTGGCCCAACCCACCAACACAAACACACTAACTTTATTCCAAATGGAACTAAAATTCATGGGTCTACACGTGAAAGGTGTACCTAATTACAATAACTCCAATAGTCCTAGCTAGTGTTTTTCGATAAAAGGAAAGCACAAATGCAAATCTCAGGAGAGAAAGCCAGAAACTTTATTGAGTCGAGTTCAAAATAGTATAAATTCATTTCACAATATTCTTAGCATCGACACATAAATGTATGAACGCATGTACAAAACTAACACCCTTCAAACACCTTCTACATCAAGAATTCCTCTTCCAATATAACCAAATGGAAAATACCCTTATACTATAATTTCCAAGCGATGGCAAAGGGAAGACTATGATGAATGGATTAACTAGCAGCCGATCTTTCTGGTTATACTACGAAAGTATTGAGAATGCCCTTCACTCTTCTAAGCATGGAGACTACTGTGTTACAGCATTTATCTGAACTGTTCCCAGTATAACTTCTCAGCATATAAAACAAAGAAGAGTATTGATTTTTTAGCTTCTCTACGTATGGGAAAACAAAGGCGGAAGACTGACCTTTTCTAGGGACAGGGATTGGGAAATGCTGAATGCACCTCATTAATTTCTGCAATTATCTCTGGAGTAAGCTCGACTCTGCAGCCATCGAGCACCTCTTGGAGCTGCCACAGCTTTGTAGCTCCAAAAACAGCACTGGCCACAAGAGGGTGTCTCAAAACAAAAGCTGCCAAATAGTTTCATAGGGCACAACAAAGCTGATTTGAACATCAAACAGGAATGTAGTACAGTGATAGAGAACACTTTATTAAGCTTAATGCACAACAAATCATAATAGGAAATGAACAAACAGCTGAGATTCTTAGTTTGAACATTGTTAGCATCTCCACATCTTGGAATGTTGTGCACATAAAATTACAGTTACGGGTAGAAGTGCAAACAAATTGAATCAAGTCAAAAGCATAATCATCCAATTTGTCCGAACTTGAGCTTGAACAACTTTGATGAAGAGCATCGACCTAAGTTATAACTTATGAGTAAATAATGTGTAAATTGAATTAAAAATAATGTGTAAATTGGAATTACTACTACTACCAAATATGAGTATCTAAATAAAAAATGAGGTTTCTGATAATGTTTGGCTAAGCTTAAAAAAGAGCTTCTAAAACATGAATAAGATGAATACAAGTCTATACAAGCTTAAAAAATCCACAAAATAAGCTCTATAATATCCACAAATCAGATTATGGTCTTTTAAGTAACTCATCTAAAATTAGAATGTTTGATTGAATGTATTAAACATGCATTTAACCATACATACATTGAATTTCTTGTTTGGTTGGATGTATTAAACTGCACTATCATATTGCACTTACTAAAACTCATTTGTACTAGTATGAGAGCAAGAAGATGGATAGTTTATCAAGTTAGTTACACTTATCTTTCGTAATACGTAACACGTTTAGGAATACAATACTTTATCAAGGGCTTTTATTTTTGAATCAAACAAGATATTAAATTGTCATAGATATTTATCACCCTCTTCTCATGCATAGAAAACAAGGCCTTGCGGTTTTAAAACAATAAATGAAGACCTTACTGCGATCTCAAGATAGCACATCCCAAAAGTGCAAGAACTTATCAATGTAATAATCTAATCAAAGACAATCTTTTACTAAAAGAATATTGGGAAACACAGGTTCGAATCTAATTGATATAACTCCGTACTTGGAAGGTCTCCCCCATCCTAACAAAACACACAAACATGAGGATTTTAAAATATCCGAGAAGAAAGTTAGTATTTTAGCTTTTAGCACGAAAAAAAAATCATTAGCTACAAGACGCACAATGTGCACTGAGAAATTTTATTTTCTTTGACTAGCTTCATAGCAAATCAAAATAAGTTCACACTAGGAAAGGAGGTCCTCTTTAATCTTATTGCACAAATGCTAAAAGGATTCTCCAATTCAAAATTAAAAAGCTTTTCTTTTACGCTATATTAATTGCCTGACTACGTGGCAATTTGTGCCACGTACCTTTAACCAATCAAATCCACCATCCATCGAACACTTACCGTATAAATCCCGCTTCATGCACTCCGCTGCCTAACTTAGGGTTTCTGACTACCTAAAGTCAAATTGAAAAAATGAAATCCTCTTCCAGAGCCGCCTCCAACAGTACGAAGAGCAAGTCCAAGGCCAAAAGATCTCCCCTATATTTCTCCATTAGCAGAGTTTACCGATTTCTCAAGAAAGGGAATTATTCCAAGCGTGTTGCTCCTCAAGCACCAGTTTATTTAGCTGCAGTCCTTCAATGCATGGCTGCTGAGGTGATATAATAAATGTGCTTTTCATTTGCTTCCATTATTATTTCTATATTCATTCTCGAATTTGCCTAATCTGTTTAAATAAGTTTCTTGATTTAGGTTTTGGAGCTCTCTGGGAAAGAGGCTAAGAATGAAGGAAGGAGCAGAATTGAGCCTCGGCACATAGAGCTGGCAATTAGGAGTGATGAGGACCGAAGCAAATTGCTGCCCCATGTTACCATTCCGGGTTCAGGTTCAGGAAGGAAGATCCACTTTCATGAAGCTCTCCTGCCAAAAAGAGCAGGAAAGAAGAACAGAGACATTGGTCCCAGCTCTAAATGAAACTGAATGTTAAGGTTGAATAAATGTTTCTCATCCAAATAAATAAATCTTTCCTGGGCCCAAGATTATTTGTTTTAATTTTCATGCCATTCTAGTTAAGATCTCCTTGGTCACTATGCTAATCAGTAATCACAATATGGTCATATATACCTAATAACCAAATCCACATCAAATGAAATTGCTTGAATGAAATTCCAATGATCTACTGATTAGGGTAAGCCAATAGTTCAAAGCATAATTCCATTGAGTTAATGCCTATTACCTACTAAGGTTCCTAGCATAAAAATTAATACGTAGTACCAATTTTAAGCAGATTTGATGCATCAGATATAAGATTCTAACAATCTAAATACGCTAAGAAAATGCTCTCACCTATAGCAAGTGATACAGGATGAACATCATACTTCTTTGCAATGGAAAAATATAACTGCAAAACAGTGAGAAGTGACATTAGCAAAGCCATTATATTCTCATTGATGCAACTAAGCAGTGATAATATATAACTTTACTGCTTACATTGCATTTCAAATTATGGATTTGATTTGAGGGACTTCTGATAAGAACTCAAAAGGTCTTCATACAATGTCATACACAGATCTACCAAAACCACTCATAAAATACTCACAACAGTGAACTCACCCTAGAAAACTCAACAAATATATTCTTCAGGATTTCAGATTTATACTTAAATAATGCATTATATAGTTAATAACTAAGAGATATGGGACCATATTTTACATGGGAATAACACTGTGGTCTGTGAAGACCACTAAGTATGCTTATTTAAAGTAGTACAAAAACATGGAAAGTGAAATATTCAAAACCAAAACAGAACACATATTCTTAGTACTTTGTAGTATAATCAAGTAATGAGAAAAACACTCTCACTTACCTTGGCAGCTTTTCCAGTGATACCATCTGACAGATTGTATCTTGATTCCCCTTCAGCATACCTCCCTGAAAATGATACAAGTAAATTGTCTGATAAAAAACCAATCGCAGTTGCTCAAACCAAAAGGCCTGGACAAAAACCTTTGAACAAATTCAAACGAGCATCACTTGGACCTCCATCGAGAGAGAGATATTTCCCGGAGAGAATACCCATTGCCAAAGGGCTATATGCTAGTAAGCTTACCCTAGAGAAAAGTAAGACACGTGAGAATTGATGGCCAAACTATTATGAACCAAACACCAAGAAGGCTTGTAAAGATACAATCGTATCAGTTCACATTAGGTGGCCAATGTACAAAGGAAGGGCCAATAACATTCAAGAATTAAAGAGAAAACTAATCCCCTTACTTTTTGACAATTTAGAACATACAAATGCTTAAGAAATTCATATTTCAACAAAGTTTACATAAAAACACAAGCTGAAAAAATATCTCGTTCCAAGACCGGAAGAAGAGATCAATGAATGCCGAAGAGATCAATGAATGCCGAACATCAATAAAACCCCTTACCATACAACATATAAAATTTAGTTGATGAAACACAAAAATAATGGAAAAAGCAGTCTATTATCAAATATGGTGATTTACAAGAGACACCATAAATAGCATACACTCATTGAAGTACATGGCAAGTTCATTTAGTGTAATATTCATAATTAGGGAGTGAGGGAATGCCTGCACTGTGGTTGGGATATGATATACTCCTCATATATGATACTATTGTATTACTGTCTTTACATTACAGTGTAGATTTATGCCATATCTTTTAAGTATCTTCATCCACAGTTATAGTTTTTTATTTATTTTGATGCTATACATGTCTTGAAGAAAGGTATAAATATCGTAAGAACATTTCTTGAAATTTTGAGCGGATCAAAATATCCCTTTGAGTTTTAGCAAAACCATATAATTCCATATGAAATTAAATAAAATTATTGTAATTGACCCTAGAGAATTTCTATGCAATGCAACTTCAAAACTATATAGAGCACATTTAGTTGTGCTTAGACTGAGGAATTTGACAGTAATGAATTCATTTGAATCCCTAGTTTAAGTTTGAGTGAATTTGTCCAAACAAATCAAGTTTACATAGTGTGCGCATGTCAGAGTGCATGAGTGACTATGTTAGTGATTTTTGTGTGTAAAAGGAAGGGCATGGAATGGCTAGGTTTTGAGATCCAAACCCATGGATGCAAAATTCGTTGATTTGGGTTTTTTGTCAATTCTATTGAGTGGATTTGATTGTGGGTTTCAAATACCTCCATCCAAACACAACCTTAGTTGTGATGCTCACTCAATTTTTAGTTGGCTAAATATTGGTCAATGATTTATCTCTTTTATCACCCACACAAGACAATGTTCAGTGCCTTCTCATGTATATATGATCCCCATATAACAAATAGAAGGCAAATAGCTAAGGAATCAAGGCTGAATAAATACCCTTTGACATTGTCTACTTGAAACAAAATACAACTTAAAGAGAAATGTTGTACTCCCTTCGTCCCAACTACGTTGAGTCAAAACTTTTGGGCATGGAGATTAAGAAATTGTGTTGAAAAGTAGTAGAGAGGAATCAAGTAGTTAAAAAAAAGAGAGTAAAGATGTGATGGAATTAAATAAGAGTGATTGGGCATCCCAAAAAGGAATATGACTCAACTTAGTTTGGACGGAGGGGGTATGATTTTTTCGAAATACAAAATTAGCCCTTAGATACTTCAACCAACTTACTTTTGATATTTCACGATCTATGTTACTCATACAAGATATTGATCTAAATCCACAAGGCCCTGAGTGCAAGCATGAGTCATCTTATTATAGAGCAATTATCTTTGTCCAGAGGTATAAGGTCATGCATCAAACATGTGTTGTCCAACTACTTGACAAGTTGACATATATTATCTCTTGCCTATTTTAGCTCTTTCATGTCCAGTCCTTCAGTATGGTAATTTTGGAAATTGAACAACATGCTTGAAAGAATCTTACACAGAAAGATGGCATGCTAAATGCTATAGAGAAGAATAAGACTTGAGGATGAAGTACAAGGCCCAGTTTGAGAAGTTTAAAGAGTTTGAGAACAAGTCGCATAAATGTTTGTAAGATTTACCCAAAGGGAAGGTAGCCATATAACCGTGTGCACCACAGCACACAAAGTAGAGATTACTAGCTTGAGCCTATTGAAGATGTATCTCAATAGGGTTTGAGAATTGACACTAAGGACTTAAGTTATTTAAGCATATCCTTGATCCATAAATAAATTGATAGACAGGTACATATTCAATCAACCCTATCAAAATTTTGGAGATAACAGGAGTGACCTTGTAGAAACATCTTTATTTCCAACATTGTTTACTAAATTCAGGGCCATATATTGCAGTGGGACAAACATGTAAAACAATAAAAAGCAGTATTTCAAGTACTTGGAAAAGTCCTTCAAAGTCCTTCACCTGCCAGTGCAGATTGAGTTGGTTTGACTACTGAATGATTAGGATATTCTAGTATCTATTTGGGGTGACATGTCACTTGATAAAGTAGGAAGCAAGCATGATGAAAATGAAGCCAAATCTTCATAAGCTGCTTTAAATCACATATGTGATGTCATTGCGTGAAATGGGTATTTTAGTAGAGCTAAAGATACTAATCAAGATGCAAATAGAGTTCCATTGCCATAATAAGGCTCCAACCAGTTTTAACCTTAGTGCATATGTCATTTGCTCTGGAAACTCAATTAATAGCTAATACACTAGCCAAATGGTTTTTCTTACACGACTTTTAACTTCTTCTCAACAACTTTTGCATGATTAACATCTATGGAACAACTTAAGGTTGACGCTGATGATTTTGGTAGTTAAAGCAATAGAGCATTTTGAATTATTTTCTTCAAATGCTTTTATAAGTTAGGTTGTTTCCAATTTCTAATTTTCTAACCAGTAACCATGCAATGAATCTTGTCCTAATGTTGCACAGGAGTATGGAATTATTATTACTTGTCTAATTTCTGTCTAAATTTGATACACATATACTGATTCTTGAGCACATAGATGTTGTGCATGTACTTTTTAACAAGTATTGAAGATCGAAGCAAAGTTTATAAAATCCATAAATGCAGGACATTGTCATCCATCAGAGTTACACATGCCCAAAAAAAAGAATCAGCTAGACCAAGTGGTAAGTTGCATATATTTTCTTAGCCATGTCACAGCTTAGGTTATGAATGCTAAATAATTTCAATTCTTATCAAATTTTACTCAATCATTTCTTACTGCTAGTATTTATTAATAGATCACAACTATCAACAGGAGGTTTATCTGAAAAACGAGTGCTTTCTCATTTGAAACTAAACCACAATGATACAAGCACCAAGTGAAATATACTGCTTCTCGGATTTATTACCATATTTACTTGTATTAGTAGTATACAAATCCATGTATTATGAATGTATATTTTACACGTAGTGGAACCAAATTGCATTTCAAACTATGACATTGTCAACTCTAACTACCTATTAATAAGTTCTACTGTTCTAGACAATTTACATTATCATGATTGTAACTCACAAAAGATGCATTCTCTATTAATACAGCCAAAGAGGTTTCATATAGGTACCTCTCATGGTGACAGCATTCTGCCATTCCGGAATCAAAATTTCGGCAGAGGAGGTTATAAGCATTCTGAAAACAAGAAAAAAAATGTAGATCCATATCTAATTATCAATAAATCATGTAACACACACAAGCATACACAGAAGGTTTTATAGGACAAGCCTCACTATTTTTAAAAAGGGTTGAGACACAAACCACCTGCACAGAGACTACTCTAGAATTGCGAGAGAGACCTTCAGCAGCATGAAGGAACTTCATAAGACCATACGGTGTCTCATTACTTAGTCCGATATATCTTATCTGCAGTAATATGTCATTCCCCCATTAAAAAGTACAGCTCCAAATATGTTAGTAACAAGGTGCAGAACCACTGACCTTACCAGAACAAATAGCCTTCTCTAGAGCAATAAGTTGTTCCTCAAAACTAATATAGGGAAAGTTCCGGTGAGAATCGAACTCAGTTTCTCCAAACATAGGTACATAGCTGCAAGAAAACCATGGTTGTGACAACTAGCTTCAATGTCCCGCAGCTCTAAAGTCATCTTTTAATGTGACACATTATAGTGATCTTTACAGACAGAGGCTACAAGAAAGAAACAACGCACGAACCGGTCTGGCCAATGAACTTGATACAAGTCAATGTAATCACTTTGTAGGCGCAGCAAACTGTAAAAGCACAAATCTCATTGAGTGTTAAGGCCAGACAATCAAGGGCAGATCACAGAGGAATTGGCGAATGACAACAGAATTATTACGAGTTAACAACCAAGAGAGCAAAAGAACTTGATATATGCTAGTACAGCGCAGATCAACCTATTGTCAAGTGCCTCTGCTATATTCCTGGAATCAACACTTTCTGGTCCATTTCGTATCCAAGTCATTTTCCCTGATGGCCCACAAACCTATCTCCTAGCAATTAAGCAATTCAGCAAAAGTGTATCAAGGTTGAAAAATCAGGGTTAGCCTGGGAGACTATATTCTAGTCTTCTAGAACAAATAAATAACCACAGTACACTTCTGAATTATACTGAGACATGTCAATGACATTTGTTTACTTGGATACCGGTACTACAAGTTAGAAAATAAAAAACCTATTTTGAGATTACATGGCAAGGAGCACTGATACAACATGGATAGGCAAAGAAGTTCGAAAGCTAATGCCTGTGGCACTATCTTCTAGATAGTCCTAGCTGGACTAGCATCTACAAATAGAACCAAGTGAAGCAGAGTCAAGCGCTCGATTCTCAAGCACTAACCTCAGGATCAAAATTGAACATGAATGCCAAAACCTTACACAGTGAAAAATAGATAAATAATGGCTAATGTTGCCATGTGACTCTTAACCATATGCTTCAAGCAATAGCTTCAGCAGAAGTTCTAGAAACTTGATTTTAGAATAAAATTTTACTACTCGATTCTACAAAATTATAGGCGATTTCATTCTGACACCTAAAAGAAACACTAGTTTGGGCAGGAAAATGGTGACAAAAAATCGTGTAAATCCAAATGAAACACTACGAGGTACACTAACTGTGTTTAAAACTAGACTGAGTTAGTAAGACCTTCGTAGCAAGCACCAAACGATCCCGTGGAATATTGCGGGAGCGAATCCAATTTCCGAGATACTCCTCGCTCTTTCCTTGTGTCTCTGCACACTGTGGCACCGGATACCTACAGCGAGTAGCGCAGCAGGAAATCAAAACCATGGACGGCGAATGAAACTGAAATAGTATTAAGTAAGTAAGTATACATTTCGGCGGAATCGAAGAAATTGATTCCGGATTGGAAGGCTTTGTCGAGGAGCTGGAAGGACTGAGACATAGAGTTCTGCTCGCCGAACGTCATGGTTCCTGAGAAGAACGAGCAATAATGTTGCTAGAGAGAGATATGAGGTTGCAGAGAGAGAGAGAGGGAGACCGACCTAGGCAGAGTCTTGAGACAGCCATATCGGGAGCGAGATTGAAAAGCGGCACCGTCATGGTTGAGCGCAGGTAGTGGAACACCACCGCCGGAGGGTTTTAGATAATGTCAGGCATGAAAGGACGTTTTTCAAGAAGCGTGTGCGAGAAAGACGGTTGAGCAATTTTCGAATTCTTTTCCCATTTAAATTGCGTGGGAAATTTATTTTTTGACCCGCCAAATATAATTTCGGGTATACTCTATTTCGTTCCAAAGAAGTGACAATTTAAGGTTGTAATTTAATTTCTTAAATAATTTTCAATATAACCTTTAATTCTTAAAAATCGACCAATTTTAATTTACACAATTCATGTAAATTCCATGCTGGATTCAAAAAACTCAAAATTTATATTTGCATAACACCAAATACAATAGTATAGGAATCATTTTTAAAATAAAAAGGATGAAAAATGATTTATTCATTAAATAAAATTAGATATTTTTTAAAATTATTTGCATATTAGCAAGAGAAATGAATAAAAAAACGCATTAATCGCATTAACCCTAAACAAAATAAAAAAAATGTAAAAGGCGAGCACAGCAGAATAGAAATGTTGAAATGAATAGGATCTGTTTAATAAAACGTCTATTTATATATTCCAGCCAGAACAAAATTAGGGCCCTTCCAACTTAGCCCATCAGCAGCAATTTAATTCACAACAAAACCCTAAAATTCCTGCGATGCAGAACCGATCTCCTTGTCCCTTCCGCCAGCCTTCTTTGGCAACAAAGTCTGGTGAATGTTTGGCAGAACACCACCATTAGCTATTGTGACATGGCCCAACAGCTTACTCAACTCTTCGTCGTTCCTCACTGCCAGCTGTATGTGACGCGGAACAATCCTGTTCTTCTTGTTGTCTCTAGCAGCATTTCCAGCAAGTTCCAATACCTAGAAAAGGGCAATAGATTCAATTTATCAAAAATTGCAAAATTTAGGGGAATAGACAAAAGACCGATCAAAAATAAAATAGAAGTCACAATCTGAGATGATTAAAATCGACTGAACATACTTTGCGTTATTTTTCCAGTTTACACTTAATTTTAAAACAGAATCTCAATAATGTGAGGGTATGCTCTTTCCAACAAATCAAATTTAGAATCAGAAATTCAGAGAAAACGGATCGCATTCGGTCTACATACAGACACTCAGGGCAAGCAATCATGGATGAAAATGCGGCGAATCTAAAACCTAATTACCTCGGCGGCGAGGTACTCGAGGACGGCGGAGAGATAGACAGGGGCGCCTGCTCCAACGCGCTCAGCGTATTTACCGGCCTTAAGAAAACGAGCAATTCTGCCGACGGGAAACTGGAGACCAGCCTTCGATGAACGGGAGACAGATTTGGACGCCTTAGGCTTGCCCCTTCCGCCCTTGGTGGTAGCTGCGGCGTTGGAACTCATTCTTCTGGAGGCGGCGATCGGTGAGTCGGAAACCCTAGAGGATGATTTGAATTGAGTGGATTTTAGAGAGATTTTGGCTAGTGATGAATGAGAGAGAGATTGAGAGTAATGGGGATTATATAGGAAATAATGGTGAATTTTGATTGGCTGGATGAGGTGGGGTGCGGATTGCCGCGCTGGCAGCGGGAATGAATAAATCGAAAAGGGAAAAAAAATTGAATTGGATGCGTAGAATAATTTTGGCGGGTGCGAATTCGCTGAATTCACTATCCTTTCTATTTTTACCAAAGTAATGGCGTATAGGACCAGAAGCCCATCACAGGCCCATTTATTTTAATTAAGAGTAACTCAAAATTTGAATTTCTCAGTTTAGCATCACGTGAAATCGAAAACATTGGGAAAACATTTATTTCTTCAACCCCATATCAGGCCCATCTATTTGATTTGTTACTATTTCTTTTATAATTTTACTTTGTGAATCATTTACAAGGAACATTAATTTAATGAAGTGTGCACGATTACTACAAGTGGAGACCATATCATACCACAAATGGTCAAACTAGACATTTACCAATTTTACAAAAAATAATCACTAATTATCTAATTTATGCATTGATCAACTTAAAAGTATTAATTATTGTATAAAAATTATTAGAATACAAAAATCTTGTTTCTTTGACGATTATACATCGATAATGTAGAGTAGGAACGAAAGTTGGCAGTAGAGATCTGATATGTCAATTAGAAGAGTCATCGTTCAACAGATAAAAGTTACCACAAGGTTTATTATTAATTCGTCCGGCCATATAATAAATATTTTTTGGATCCGTCGTAGAACATAGATACGTATGTGAAAAATGAGTAGACAACTAACGGAGTTGTATTATTTATCAGTTTATATTTGTAATTGACATACTTGGATTTTACATGGTTTTAGAGGGTGGTTTTGTATGAATTTGATCATATTTTGTGTATTATTGAGCGTGTTTATATCTACTTCTCTATTGTGTTGGTATGTTGACCATTTTGGTAAGAATGTGTAGAAAAAGATACTCCCTCCGTCCCAAGATAAGTGACTTGTATTCCTTTTTGGGGTGTCCCACTATAAGTGACCTATTTCCATTTTTAGCAAAAAGTCATCTCTCTTACTTTATTCTCTACCTACTTTATTCTCTCTTCTCTCCTCTACTTTTCCCTCGCTCATACTTTACTCTCTCCACTTTAACTTATTTAAATATCATTCCTTAAATCCCGTGCCCAAAAGAAGTAGGTCACTTATCTTGGGACGGAGGGAGTACAAATATGTGGATGTGCAGCAATCTTGGGTTGAGACAATTTTTACTGAAGATTTTGAAGTCCAATCGACGCCTAATGCATATCAATCTCTTCGTCTTTGAAAGAGCTTCGCATGGGTATCTCGCACGCCTCAATCGAAATTCTGTAGAAGAAGTTATGGCCGTTATAAGAACACTGCGCAGTCCAGAAACTTCCACGCGGCCGGGTGAATTATTACCCTGTAAATTCACCCGGTCGGGTACAGCGATTCTGCGCGAATCAGACAGTGGTCGAAAATGACCACCTGGCCGGGTGAATTTTACTGTTTATAATTCCACCCGGCCGGGTACGCTATTTTGGCGTAATCTTTTGCCAAAAATGCGATTTATTTTATGGGAGATTAAAGGGAAAAACGCCTAGGGTTCACACATTCTGTTAGAGTTTGTATACTAGAAATCACCTTTCGAGTGATTGAATATTGTTAAAACTCTTATTTATTTTCCAAATGAATAAACAGATTATTTTTGTCATAATGTTGTTATGTTTTACATTTAATGGATGTTTATTGCATATTTAAATGTATAAGTAACTTAACAAAGTCTAAGTCTTTGTTTTAGTAGACCAGTTGTGGGCGTCGTTCACTTTAAGGTAACACGGTCAGTTCTAAACAAAGAAAAAGAATAATTTCACAACCTAGATAGGCTTAGACTACCTATCGTGAAAGGTTGCAATGTCAGTCCGATTATTTCTAAGCCTTACTGAAATAAGATGACGTTGGTGTGGTATAACACTGAATGGATCTAACATCGAGACAGTCCTTATGCTATCTACTGAAAGACGAGGTCTCGTAAATTATTTCTCAATCAATGTACGTTAGCATTGAGCATACGGTATTGATTATGCACTACTTTGACTTACCAAATGGTGCGGGTTTTTCGCAACCCAATAAGCCTGGTATACTGGGTAGTGGTGATTAATATCTAGCGGTGCTAGGATTGCTATTATGTTGAATCATGCGCGAGGTGAGTCTCGTTTGATAACATCCTCAAGAGAAGCTTGAAATAAGGTTTTATTATTCGGAACCTAGCTAGTTGGAGTTTAATTACTCTATGAATAATAAATAAGATTTTCTTGTTGAGTCCTCTCTTGGAATAAATAAGATATTAATTAATTAAGTCCATAGCAGACAATAATTAATTAATGGATGTTTCTATCTTAAGCGCGGGAAATAAATATAAAGTATTGGAAACCCGAAGTACTTGTAATTTCGGATTTGGATGGGGAGTGCAGTATTACTTCTGTAGTGGCTGCTCGTAATATTCCAATTTTTAGCTTATATTAAATTGGGTTTAATTTAATTAGTAAAAAGCTAATTGGAGGAGCCCATATCCAAAGCCTTCCATAGATCCCTGACTGGGCCCAATATGTGACTTATTATAAATATGAGAATAAAGGAGATAGAAAATACACTTAATTTTTATTCAAAATTTTCGGCCCCCCTATTCCTAGGAGTGGTCGAATTCTTCTCCTCCGTGGAAAGGATTTCTGTCTTCTCTATTTAAGTCCTAGTGCACTGGTGAGATCAACCCACCCTGATATCAGTTCACAGTCCGGGAACCAGTCAGAAGATCCGTGGTTTTGTACTAAAGTTCTTCACGTGGAGAAGGCGCTAGCCATCTTCGATTCTTTGGAGAATCATCAAGGTATAATGGCTGAACCTTAGAAAAGCATGTTTTAGGTTTCAATTAATTTAAAGTGTAACGCCCCACTTTTTCAAACCCTAATTTTCGGGTTATAAAATTTTTGCATTAAATGCCTTAAATGCTATGATATGTGGATTATTTGATGAGTAATTAATTGCATGGTGTCTTTGTGACCTAATTGCGTATGTGAATTGGGATTGAGTTGAATAGTCAACTTGTTGAAAGTATGACGTGGCTATTGAATAGTCAAAGATGTGGAAAATATGACGTGGCCGTTGAAAGGTCAATGCGTTGAAAAAAAGAAGAGGAAGTAAAGGAATGATTGATTTGGTGTGAATATTTGATGCGGAGAAATATAATTGTGGTGAATTATTTGCCTAAGGGATGAGTGAGAATTAAATAGGAGCATTATTTAAATGTGTGGAATTTTCGGCCATCATTATTATTGGAGAAGGAATCCTATTTTTTTTCTTGGATTTAATTATTTGTTTGGGATAATTATCCAAATTAAATCCAAAGTCCGATTATACTTTAATTCCATCTTGGAATTTTCGAAACTCCACCCTTTGATTTTCTTGAGATTTTCGAAAATCTCATATATTGGAGAAGAAGGAATTGTTATTATATTATTTGATCCCTTATTTATTCTCTTCCATGAATAAATATAAATATGCTAGAATATCTTACCATATCTTGCTATATCTAAGAAGATATTGCCATATCCTAATTAAATTAGGATTTGATTTTTGAATCCCTTTTGAAGAAATCAAAAGTCACGCCACTTTTCCTTTTAAATTGGGGAGATTTAATTATTTATTCTGCTCCGTGATATCTTATTCTACTCCGTTTGAATTAAATCATAGGCTAATTTAATAAGCCTAGAATTCGAATTCCCTACTATTTCTCTTCAAGTTTTCGGCTACTCCAACAAACAGATCCCCTCCATATCTTTTATTATTTAATTGTTGGAGTATATCTTAACCTCTATAAATAGGAGAGAAATCCTAAACCTAAATCATCAGAAACCGCCGCCCCACTCCTCATTATTTTCGAAATCTTCTCTCCCCACTCTCTCCAAAATTTCTTCTACTTTTCTTCAAGAATTCTTCATCAATTGAGAAGAATCCAAGTTGAAGTTCAAGATTTTATTAAAGAACCAAGGCTATAATTTGTTTCTACCGTTCGTTCTTTTGGAAAAGATACTTTAATTTTGATCTCCTCTTCTTCTACCGATTAATCGGTGTTCTTGAGCCACATGCATTTAGATTGAGTGAAGGGGAAACTAAATTGATGAATTTGGGATGTATGGATGTGTGTATGTGTATGTGGCCGTGTGTGTGGTCGTGTGTGTGTGTGCGCACGCCTCGGCGTGCGTGCACATGTGTGGTGTGCGTGTGCGTGTGTTGTGTGTGTAGAACACTCATGCGTGACACGATTTAATGGTGAATTTGGAGTGTTAGTCGAATAAAAACGATATGCTAATCGTACTTCGATTTTTGAATGATGATGTTAAAGATTTATCGATGGGAAAAAGGGAAACATGGGAACATGCATGATTTGAGATCAATGATTGAAACTAATTTATGATACGCCTAATTTAAAGGTGATACTTCGCGCTTTCAGCGTGATAAACGAGGAGAAGAGAATACTATCGAGCTAAGCCGACGAGGTGGGCTTTCTTTAAAAATAAGGACATTGTCCTAAACTGATATTGATGAGAATGAGATATGTGTTATCATGCCTTGATTTGTTTTGTCGGTGCCTATCCCTCGTGGCTATGCCACTATTGATTTAATCGAATTCGGATCTTTGTAGAGCCGCAAACTCTACTTGGGTTAGTGTACACCAATGTTAGACCGAGTGTCAGCGTACGGGTTGGCCGGTCTAGTGACCTGAATTGCCGCATTCCTTGTCATGTAGAATGAGGATATGGTAAACGTCGATGTGAAAAATGGTTGCGCGACCGTGATATTTGATAAAGAATATATTTTGGTGCCTTGGGTCTTTCTAAAGTTAAAACCCCGACGGACACTTGAAAATGGCATGATAACTATAATTGTGATAAAACTGTTTTCGGCAATGAGCCCACTGAGTATGATTATAGTACTCAGCCCTGCATGTGTTTTCCCTATGTGCAGGTTGAGCGGTGACGAGCGGGTGGCGGTGTTGAGTAGGAAATAATAAGATGATCTGTTGGAACTCAAGTGTCGTTGTGTCTCCATACATAGCCTCACTTCTTTCTTGGTCGCTTCCGCTATATTATGAAAACTTGTGATCTATTGGTTGGGTTTAAACTCTCTTATTTCGTGGGAATATTTTGGATATGGAACAGTTGAGAATATTTTGGAATCTTTGATAAGCATTTATTGCGATAGCCTTTTGTTGGATTTCTTTGCTAAAGCATTATTCTTCTTCTACTTAATTGTTCATTAAATGCTTTGGTTAAATCCCTTTTTAAATGGAACCCTAGCCTATGATCTTTGATGCATTTAAGTCCGCCTAGTTAACGATCGCCGCATTTACTATACCCTAGATGGGCGGGTCGTTACATAAAGCATGTTATTATTTGAGTTATGAGCATGATACATGTGATAACTACGCGAATAGAATTTGTCTAAATAATCCGCTAAATAGATCTGAATTATTATGTAATTGATTTATGTGTGCGCTTCCGCTGCCAGTTCCTTCACATTCGACACCTACCGCCTCCAACACTCACACACACACCCAAGAACACTTTGAGAGAGAGAATTGAAGATTGAAGACTTCCAATCGGAAGATTGAAGTTGTCATTCCATAGATTCATTCTCACAGGAGAATCTTAATCTTTTCTCCATGTATTTCATAGAATCTTTTATTTCAAACATGGTTTTTGTGAAGAACATGAGTAGCCAAACACCTTTTTTTTCAAATTCTTGGTGATGATGCATAAATTTCATAGTTTCTATCCAATTGATTTTGTTCTTATCTTGCTCTTGTAGTTATTTGATTATTCTTGGGTTAATTCCTTTTAATTTTTTAATCACCATTTGATTGTGTAGGATTAATTAGATTAATCGGGAGATGATATAATTAATCTGAAAATAAGAATAAATCACACCTTAATGCAATAAAACTCGGGAGAGTTGAGGTTTTGAGTGAGGTCTTTGTCCTAGTCGTGCTTTTGGTAGTTAGGGGTTTAGAATTAGAAGGGGACTTCAATCCTAGCACCTAATCTATAGGTTTATCACCTCGAGAGGGGGTTTAATCTATAATTGTGGTCGACTTAGTAACTCTAGAGACACCAAAAGTTAAGGCAACTTGATTGGATAAGAGCTTGGAATTGTGGGCTGGGTTTCAGGTACCAGTGAGCAAATTCTCATCTCGGTGTAGCCACCCTTGCCTTCAGTGGGCTGGGTTTCAGGTACCACCGAGCAATTTGGGCACAAATCGACCGACGGTGGGAGAGTGGGTGGAGGTGACGGAGTAGGACTCACCGAATCAGGTACCACCGAGCAATTCGGGCACAAATCGGCACCGATCAACTCAAAATTGGAGTCAAATGAAAGATTGGCTGACGTTGGGAGAGTGGGTGGAGGTGACAGAGTGGAGCTCACCGAATCAGGTACCACCAAGCAATTCCGGCACAAATCGACGCCTATCGACTCGAAATTGGAGTCAAATGAAAGATCGGCCGACGGTGAGAGAGTAGGGCTCACCGAGAACTGAGTTTCAGGGACAACGGTGGAGAAGGTGTCCGTCTCTGTTTGATGGCGGCTGCATTTGGTGGAGAAGGTGTTCGTCTCCGTTTGATGGTGGCGGCATTTGGTGGTGGGAGACATGACAAAGCGGTGGTGGTGAAGAAATGGGTGGGTAGAGCAGAGAGATGAGTAAGAAATGGGTGGGGGGAGTTAAAGGGAGGGTTGGGGGGAGGGTGTTTAATAAAATCTAATTTTAAATTTTGTTTAATGGCATTGCTGGTAATTAATTGGAAATTGAAGGGTAATTGTTACGTACAAAAATGGAATGTCCAACCAGGATTTTTAAAGTGGGACACCTCAAAGTAGTAAATAAATGGGACGGAGGAAGTACTATATTATATTCTGATTATTGTTCTTTATACCTAACAATCACAACTCTTGCTTCTATCGTTAATTTATATTTTTGTTTGTATTCTTTCGAGATCTTGACTTTTATCATTGGTCATACTACATGTATTACGTAAGTATGAATGTGTAATGCATTCTCCATTCGATTGCACAACTCACACTTTCAAAATAGTGTATAAAACACGAATGCAATTAATTTATCAAGTGGGCAAATAAAAACTTGCGACTTGTTATTTTTAAAGATTAAAATATCAGCCAATTATGTAAGCAAAAAAGTGGACTTTTGTTTTTAGCTGTGACTATGAAGGCATGAAATGACATTCCAACAACTCAATAAATATTTCACACATAATATTGAAAATCTAATCTCGCGTCATTGGCTCTTAATTATATGTAATTCCGTAAATAATTGAAAGCATTACTACAACTTATCTGATAATACACGTAACCGCAAATAAAATAAGCACTACTTCTCAGTGAGAATAACTTAATACAAGCGAAAATAAAAAATAAAAAATGCTTCTTTTGTTAGTGACCAAAGCGACAATATCATGAATACCATTGCTACCAATGAAGTTGATTCGTTTGATTGAGGCTTTGTCTGATAGAACAGAAAGAGGGCATGTGAGGTTAATAGGGAATAACAAACAATGGTTTTGATAAATGCAAAAATTGTGAATTAGGTTGTGCCACCTAGCTCGGCCGGATAGATATTGTCCCGTCGGTCGGGTGGCAACTCAGTGGCTCCATTCAGCTGTTTAATCCGATCGGGTGGAGTGCTGCCCGTAATTCACCCGACTAGGTGGAATCGAGAGTTTGTCTCTCTATTTTGAATATTAAATAATTGGATGCTATGTTATATGCTTTTCGAAGAATGGCTTGCTAATTAAATTGCGATTTTTCCAAACCATAGTCTTCGAAATTAATACTACTAGCTAGCATTATCTCGGACTAAGCAGCTGGTCTTTTTCCAACACTTGAGTATTCTTTAAAATTAGGTATTTTGATATACTAATGTTATATGGTGACTATGTCATATAGAAAAGTCGTTTGCTTGTGAAATATTCTACGGAATATCCATATTCAAATTACTCCACTTTCTAACTAAACCACAACTAGCTGGGTCACCAAATTTTAAGTAAATCATAATAAGAGTTTAGATAGAATCTTATGAATCTCAAATACATTCCTTCACATATTTCAATCAAGAACAACAAAAAAGAAATCAACTTACACTTAAGATTTCATTTTGATTTCATTACATGAGTTCAGTATTCAAGAACATCACCCAAAAGAGAACATAAAGAGCAGGGCTAATATCAACAGATACAAAAATCTGATCACATTCTTCTCATTATCTATACTGCACCCAAAAAAAAACCAAAATTTCATATGTACAAACATCAAAACCCCTCTCTCCATCTAATGTAAAGGGTTGACAAGAGAAGGATGTTTCTTGAAACCCTCCAAATCAAACTTGACCACCCCACTCAAACTCTTGAGGCTGGCCTTAGCCCCATGAGACAACAAGTACATAGCTACCTCCACATGCCCCGCCTCGACCGCCCTCAGCAGCGGAGTATATCCCGACCCATCAACCGAATCAACACGAGCCCCGTGGCTCACGAGAAGCCTCACAC
The DNA here is from genome assembly GCF_029641045.1 of Salvia hispanica. Lineage (NCBI taxonomy): Eukaryota > Viridiplantae > Streptophyta > Magnoliopsida > Lamiales > Lamiaceae > Salvia > Salvia hispanica. The sequence goes on from NC_142697.1 coordinate 18,361,783, forward strand.
TCTCCAAATGCCCCTTGAACGCCGCCCTATGCAGGGGACTCCACCCATTCTGATCCACCCCATTCACCTTCGCCCCCTGAGCCAGGCAGCTCTTCATCGCGTGCACGTCGTCCAGCCTGGCCGCCCTCTGCAGCGCATCCCCCAGCTGCAGCACGTCGTAGAGGTGCGAGTTCCCCCTCTCCACCGCCAGCCCAAACGCGGTCTTGCCATCCCTGTTCACCGCGTACTTGGCAAACACCGCCTGGGCTAGTAACCGCTCCACCGCGTCCAGGTGGCCATTCTCCGCTGCAAAATGCAGCGGGGTCCACCCCTCGCGGTCGGTGACATCCACGTCAGCCCCCACTGAGATGAGAAACTGAATGGCCTCAGCATGGCCATTCAGGGCAGCGATATGCAGGGCAGTCCTGCCCTGCATATCCACCGCGTTTAAATCAAGATCCACGAAGCTCAGGCACACGATCTCCATCATGTCCACGTGGTTCGCCGCGACGGCCACGTGTAACAGAAGGTCAACGCTAGGATCAACCACGCATCCGGATTCAATCAAGATCTCCACAGACTCAATCTTTCCAGATTTGACAGCTAAACACATGAGAGTCTCCTCCTCATCACACCTCTCTCTGCGGCTACCAACATCCGCCCCTGCCTCGATCAGTGTCGAAATAAAGTGAGATTTCCCATTCGCAACCGCGGATCTGAGCAGAGAGGAGAGCTGCTTCTCATCACAGACAGAGATGGCCTTGGAGAATTGGAAATCGAGCTCGAGGGAATTGGAACAAGGCGAGAGGAGAAACTGCGCGACGTTTAGGCCGACGAAAGAGATAGGAATGGTGGCGTCCTTGAAGATATGAGGGCCAGGCTTGGAGAAGAGGTGGAGGAGGTGATCATGGCTGGCCTTTCTCGTGGGGAGCATCGAGGAGCGAACGACGACGGCTGGAGGGGTGGAGAGGGGAGGCTGGTGGTGAGGCTTGGTCAAGGAGAGGGAGAAGGAGGCAGTGGAGAGAGGGGGGATGACAGAGAGACAAGGGTGGAGAGAAAAAAGAGATGGATCGGTTGATGTGAGGGAAACAGCAACTGGCATGGTGTGCATTAGGTTAGTGAGGTTGAAGGTTTGGGTGCATTTGTGGCCTTTGGTGAATGAGAAGTTGAGTTCTTGAACTTCTGGTTTGATCAGTCTGTCCATAGCCTTCACCCTCTTCAACTTTTCTTCTTCTCAAATGCTGTTTTGAGGGTTGATTTTGATTGGGAAATGAATGATGGGGTTTGTGTTTTTCTGTTGTTTGTTTGTTGATATTTTGTACTTGGCATTGTTAGAATTCTTACATCAAGGTTTTTGAGGACAAATTATAAAGACTTTTAAAACTTAGTGCCTTATTTGGGGGGTGGGGCCAGGGTCAGTAAAATGACAATAATCTTTTCTTAATATATTGGTGGGAAAAGACTATAGAAAGCCCAACTTCCTTGACCAAGCCTATCAAATTACTAGTAGTAATTATTTATGTCGCCTTCTTCTTCATCCCAAGTTTAATCGATGCATTTTTTTGACATAAAAATTTAAAAAGGGTGTTTAGTGAGCTAGCTGGAGAAATAAAATCTTCATAAAAAATTAAATAAATAAGTGAAAGAGAAAAAGGTGGGAAAATTAAAAATATTAATTTTTGTTAAAAGAAAAAATGAGTCATTTAGTTTGGAATGTTAAAAAGAATATAAATTAATTAATTTGGAACAAAAGGAGCATTATGTTGTACACTCATTTTATAATTTCTGTTTTATTTTATCAGTATAATCACATTAATGTAATCTAAACTAATAGATTTTGGATTCCGTATATTTTGTGCGCCTCACTTGTATTAATACTAATACTTGAAAAATGTGCACTAGGAGATTATTGGTATAATATAACAAAATCTAATTATAATTGTACTTAAATCTAAAGCTTAAGAAATTTGTATAACTCAATTATGAAATGATAAATTATCATGTACTACTTAAATATATATAGTTATAGATCTATTTAGATATATTCAATCATAATTCATAAATGTAAAATAAAATCAGAATAAAAAATGATGTGTAAGAAGAAGATGTGAGAAAAAACTAATTAGGTTGTATTTGAGTAAACACCAAACAAAAGGTTTTAAAATCTTACACAAAATGCTTACAAACATAGGATAGGACGCAACATGTAGGAACAATTCAATAAAATGACTTTGTCAAAGAAACTACTCCAAGAAGCAACTTCTTAGAAACTCACTTATGTCTCAGGTAAATCCAGATTTGGGTGTAATAACATTTTTTTCACAGAATCAGAATGGGAAGATTTGCTACTCCTTGTTAGAGGTACGTAGAAAAGAGAGTATAATTTTAAATTTTAGAATAAATATTAATTTGAATTAGACATTTATGACTTAATCAATGTGTTGGTAACAGAAAAACAAATACTTCGTTCGTCCCATTCAAGATGACCACATTTATCAATGACATAGAGTTTTAGATAAAATTATTGAGTATAATTATAACATAGAGATACTAAAATAATGGAATTAATATTTTAGTGCAAAGAGAAAATAGACGAAATTTTTACTAAATATGAAAATAAGACATCTTAATTTAGACAAATTAAAATGGAAATATACGGCATATAATTTTTAAAGTGTAATGTCCTAAATAAAATAGGGAGTATTTATCCTATTCTCCATAAAGTAGTATAGAACTTTCACAATTCGTTTGTCTTTTCTATTGGCATCAAGAATGGAGATAGAGTGCTTTGATGTCTCTATAGTATTGTCAGTTATACTATATGCCATCAAATAGTGTCATAATCCTGTTTTTGGTTGTATGTACAAAAAGCTCAACAATGTATAATCAATGACATCTCGTGTAGTGCGATGATCATAAGGTGAAACAACGAAGTAAATGATAGAAATATAGGAAAAACAAATGGTGTATTGGTGGTGCTCTGAATTTGAAATCATAAATAACTCAAGTCCAAAAGAGACTCTTTAGTCTTTACATATGCTAAATAATATCATGGCCATGTTAGTTGGTGCTATCTGATTTTTCGTATTGTCCCAAAAATAAAATGACTTATTTTAACACCTCAAACTATCATGGGCCTGTTAGTTGGTGCTATCCGATTTTTCGTATTGTCCCAAAGATAAAATGACTTATTTTAACACCTCAAACTATCATGGGCCTGTTAGTTGGTGCTATCCGATTTTTCGTATTGTCCCAAAGATAAAATGACTTATTTTAACACCTCAAACATGATAGGCATCGATGAATCTGACATAGTTATGAAAATTAAACAAAGATGATCCTAAATAATAGGGGTACTAAATTAACTCAACTTTAACGTGCTGAAATAGTTATTCAATTGGGTAAAGACTAATTTATCTGTCACGAATCTGATCATGTGAACCAAATAATTAATTAATTTTAGTTATTCAATCAATGATATCTATTCATTTAACCTAAACACCATCTTCCCATCCAACAACTATACTAGTATACGAATACGACCATCATTATAAGATATGGAAATTGCAATGCAAATAAATATGGTTGACACTATATTTTCGATCGACTCTGTGTGTGATTTCATGCCCAAAAAATACGGACCGGTTTGTTGATCATAGAATACTTGTTTCATCCATAACCATATGATTTTTCTTTATTTTTATTTCAGACTATCAACAAAAATGAATTATAATTTTATAATTCTATTTTAAATGAATGTCTCTCTTTAATAAAACTAGTATCACCCATGTGCGATGCACGACCCATTCTTTTTATTTAAATTTATTTTATACTATAAAATGATTTTATAAATTCATAAAAATATCATTGTATGAAATCTGAAATCATAAATATATAAAATAAAAACTAATTATTAAAAAATATAAAATCAAACAAAAAAAAATAACACATACGGCGAATGAGAAATAATATTATTATTTCAAGTTTTAAAATCACAAATTTATACAATAGCAATTTATTGTACCAATAAAAACTCATCATAAATATATAAAATAAAAAAAATATTAAAAAATATGAAATCAAACAAAGAAAAAAAACAACACATACACAGTATGAAAAACAATATTATAATTTCATATTCTAAAATCACAAATTTATACAATAGCAATTTATTGTACCAATAAAAACTCATATAACCAAATAAGTTTATAAACTAAAAATTGCACACAAATCACATATCATTTAATCACTTTTATATCTATACTACAAAAGATCAATCTCAAACACATGTCAATAAAAATAATATATAAATATATATTAGAAGATAGCCAATTCGATCAAAATCATCAACAAAAATACAAAAAATAGCATGGAATATACAACAGATATCAATATGCATGCATTTAGCCGGGGGAAACAAAACTATTGGTTTACTTCCCGTGTAGCTGCTACCACCCATACCACGTCCAATGAAAGACAAATGAATAAGAGCTGCCAACCTAATATTCATATAGAGCACTATATGAAAAAAATCATACATTCCACCTATAAAGACCTGCAAGGAGAACAATATAAACAGCAAATGCGGAAGATACACCTGCACCAAAAATTCAAAGGCAAGATGTAAATGTTACAATAATACTATGCAAGACTCAAGCGGACAAACTCAGAGCCATGAAGTTGTGATTTTACCAGTAAAGGAGGCAGGCTGCAACGCACAACACCCCATTCCTATTAGAGCATCCGCAGCGGTGAAATATTTGGCGTCCGTCCGTCCGTTCCGCTGAGCAGGCGGCGTCCGTCCACCGCTAGAGCTCGTTCGTCCGTGCCAGTGGCCCGGCGCTGCTCTTAGCTAAGAGCACGTCCGTGCCGCTGAGCAGCCCTACTTGGCACGTCCTGACTGGCCAACGGCTTAGCCGTTGGCAAATTCGATTATTATTTTTTATTTTTTAAAAAATTCATAAATAATTCGAAATAATACCAAAAAATAATTTTAAGAAAAATTGGATTCCCAAAAAATAGAGCCGTTTATGGACGTTTTTTTGGATTTTTGTGATTTTTTTTTAAATCCCAGAATCATCTATAAATACACATATTCATCATCCACTTTTCACATCAAATTATCTCTCATTCATACTTTTTCATACTAAATCATCTACATCTTCCTCTCTCACCCAAACCCTCTCTAAAAAATTCAAAAATGGATTTCACTAATCTCATTGTGGAAGCGGAGCGCGAAAAACAAGAATATTATGAACAATATCGTGCCGCCTATGAAGCCTATGTCGCCGCCAATACCCCCGCCCCTCCTCCTCAACCAACTAGAGCAAAACGTCGCTACATCCCTCGTGATCGAGAGGGAGCCCACGAAAGGCTCGTTGCCGACTATTTTTCCGACCAGCCGTGGTATCCAGAAGATTACTTTCGGCGCCGTTTTCGCATGTCAAAACGGTTGTTTATGCGTATTGTCAACACATTGTCCACCCGCGTTGAATACTTTCAAGAAGGTGCAGACGCAACCGGTCGACAAAGTCTCACGGCGTTGCAAAAGTGTACTTGTGCCATCCGACAACTTGCTACTGGGCAAACGGCTGACCTCTTCGACGAGTATTTGCATGTCGGTGAGTCAACTGGAATCCTATGCCTCAAGAGTTTTTGCGACGGCGTTCGTTCTGCTTTCGGCGAGGAATTCCTTCGGGCACCCACCACCGACGATTGTCAACGGTTGCTTCGTCTTCACGAAACAGTCCACGGTTTTCCCGGTATGCTAGGCAGCATTGACTGCATGCATTGGAAGTGGAAGAATTGTCCGACTGCTTGGAGGGGGCAATACTTAAGCGGCCACAAAGGCGGCGGCCTAACGCTTATCCTTGAAGCTGTCGCCGACTACCGCCTATGGATTTGGCATGCATATTTCGGTGTTGCCGGATCCAATAACTACTTGAACATGCTATATTCTTCACCACTCTTCGATGATGTTTTGAATGGTGTAGCACTGGCGATCGTCTTCACCGTCAAAGGAAATGCATACCACATGGGTTACTATCTCGCCGATGGTATCTACCCAAGGTGGTCGACTTTCGTGAAGTCGTTCAGCAATCCACAAGAGCAAAGACAGATTCTTTTTGCGCAGCGTCAAGAGTCTGCTCGGAAAGACGTCGAAAGAGCTTTTGGTATCCTTCAAGGCCGATTCAACATTGTGAAGTCCCCTTCTCGGCTTTGGTACGTTAAGAATATCGCCGACATCATGTACACGTGTATTATCTTGCACAACATGATTATAGCTGACGAAGGACTGAGGACGGCTAACTTTTACGACGAGGATGAAGCCGGAAGCTCAACCGCGAGGTCTCCCCCATGCCGAGGTGTGCATACGACGGTGAACGAGCGCGATACAAGAGCCCACACTGAGCTACAAAAATATCTAATCAATCACATTTGGGCGAAATTCGCCAACGAGTAGTGGGTCTTTTTAATTTTATGGATTTTAAATGTGTAATTTTTAATTTTTAGGAAATTGTGTAATTTTTAATTTTTAGGATTTGAATTATGTAATTTTTAATTATTTTGTAATTTGTAATAGTATTTCGGGTATTTTTAATGAAGTTTAATATTGTGGAAATGTTTTTATTTAAATTAAATAATAGAATGGTGGGACCCTTGAGCTTGTCCTTAGCTAAGAGCACGGATGTGGGTGTTGTGCTCTTAGCTAAGGACAAGGAGTAAAAGTGGGTCCGGGCCCACTTCCGTGCTCTTAGCTAAGAGCACGGATGAGGATGCTCTTATACTTGTACATCTGTAATTAGTCATTGACAAACACACGGTAACACGCTTGAGTTTTTGGACACATTTAAATTCCAGATTCCTGCTCCACGGATGGGAGGAGTGGCGGAATGCGAAAGTGGATTGCCATCTCATGGTCTTGCTCTTGGCTGCACCACCAACAAATTAAACAATTTTGACTATGCAAAAAGCTAAGGTTTCAAAGATTGATTGAATAATTAATCACCTCTCGCCTGCGCCTCCGCCACCACTCCGGCGTGAAATTCCCTTTTCCTCCAGCTGTATATCTGCAGAATGAATGATGATGGGGATCTAAAAAGATGACCAATTACCTTGAAAGGAGGGCTCTTCTAAATTTCCAACGTAAAAAACAAATAAAAAATATTGGTTAAATTATAATTTGCAAGTTTGGTGTGAATCTGAATCATGGATTATTGAAGAAAGAGGAAGAGAAATGGCAAAAGAGGTGGCAGGAGTTGGCGTAGTCTCGTAGAAGACAACCAAAGTGCAACTATGGTACCCTTTTTTATAGGTAAGTGACAATGAATATGCCATTAGTAGGTAGTTAATCATGAAAAAAATGAAGAGTTATAGTATTAATATTTCATTTAATTTTCATAACACATATTTAAATTTAATAACATAGTAAATATATTAGAAATTCTTTTTTATATTATCAATAGCATTGATGTTTATTCCCAAAAACTTCCATTTTATAGATTTATAGATAGACGCCCTTCACTCTTCGCTAATAATATTTTATAACATTTTCTCTCTATATCTTTTTATTTTGTCAATTTCTATCCCAAGTCGTGGCACTAACTAAGTGGCCTATCAATAGTGGACGAAGGTACTATTAGTTTATACTCCTCATTCGTGAAAATAGTCCAATTTTTCATTTAGTTCCATTGACCATAATTAGACTCATTTCTATTTATGTAAATTTTTTCATTATTTTTCTCTGTTTTTATTTTTATTTTTATTTTTCAAATTTTAAATTAAAATTCTTATCGTCCAGATTATTTTCTGAGAAGATAGAGTAATAGTCTACTTCTTTCAGCCGTGTATAATGTCCGGGCATAAATGGGCCTAGTTTATAGAATTCCTCACGGCCCATTATAAAATCAGGCCTGGCTCATTATTTTACCCATATTTTGATAGAATGAAGAGTCTCTAAATAAAAAGATTTATTATCGAATTCCAGTATTCCACGAATATATTTTCATTGAAATACTTGAAATAATCAGTGAATAACAGTTACAAATAGCTTTACACAAAATAGTTTCAAATTGTGGAACGATAATGACAACGTTAAACAGTCAAGTGCTATATTAAATTTTCTCTGTCACGTATTTGTCCTCTATATTCAGCTTTTTGTGACATTTGTTTTATTCATCGAAATGTTTATGGATACAACAAAAATATAAAATGTATTTTTAGTTGATATTTCAGGCGACTCTGAAACATGTGTGATTGTAGTATTGAAATAGAGTTGAGTGGTCATAACTCATTTCTTGGCGTGTTTACATTTAAATCGTGATAAAAACCAAAATGTTTAATTAAGTACTACTAATTTTTAGTTAATTACATATTTAATGAAATGTTTGTATTTTAATTTGAAGAAATTAAAAGTGGAACACGTTATATAATTAAGCGAATAAATGATAGAGGGTGGATTCTATTTCTTGAATGAGAAATAAGTAAAGTATGTAACGAGGTCAATGAATAATATGCTGAGTAAATAGTTTAAGAGAACATAATATCTATAACCATTCTTTTATTAACTATTCATCCATTCCATTAATACATTTTTATCATTTTAAATATTTTTATTTATTATGGAATTTAATTAAACTAATTTTTTTAAAATTTGATTAAAAATACGAGATTCATTAAAAATAATATTTTCACATACAAATTGATTTTAATTGAAAAAATAATAAATAATGCCTGACAGCCGACACTCACTCGCGAGCCGGTGAGTGAGAGTCACACACCCCCACCACCCCACCCCCAACGAGCTCCTTCGCACGACGGAACGCCCGAAATGCGAGCTCGCCGCCGACTCGTCCTGGCATGTGGTAAATGCCTCGCACGAGTGGCACGCTGGTACGGTAATTGCCTCGCGCAAGTCCCTATGAGACGAGGCGGCTGCAATGCAGTCTCGCTCATAGCTCGTCTCACTGAAATGAGACCGAGTCATAGGCGAGCCTCGTTGCAAACACCCTAAGAATAAGTATATGGATGCCCTAACATAAATACTATTCGATTTGGCATTTTAGAAACATTTTTTTCTTCACATATTTGGATTTAGGGCGATTGTTTGAAAACCAGTCCACCTCAACAAACTACAAAAAAAGGATGAACCTAAGCAACGAGAGGACAAACTAAAAACAGCAGAGGTTTGGTCATAAATAAGCAATGCCTTAAAGGGTAGAAGAAGCCAATCGCATTTACCTAGTTGTTGATTAAACATTAGAAAAGGCCAAATTTGGAGTGTGTCCCATCTTCTACTTTAATTGTTGTTTCCTTTTTTCTTTCTTATGATCACTTTAACATTAGTACTAACGAATTATAAAACTGACCGACTCCTCACTAAATATCTTTCTAGGGAAAACTGAGCTTCTAGCTTAATACAATATCTTATGATAGTAGTATCATATTATTCTACTCATATAATAGTATCACATTATTATTAATTAAAAATAGAAAATACAAGTCAACAACATATAATTAAAAAATAATAAAATTTTATTACTGGAGTACTATTTACACTTTAAATGAAAACTAAAACAAAATAATAGAACCAACACTTAGGATTTGCAATTTGAATCTCGATGAGTATGTAAAACAATCTTTCCGGATCCAATAACCATACAATAATATTTAGAAATATATAATATCAGACCAAGGTAAAAAAACAAATAAAAATATAGTAATTGGAAAAAATTGCCAAAAACTAATTCATCACTTACATTTTCAATATGTTTGATCTGCACAAATGTCTTAAAAAAAGTAACATTCCAAGCTGTTGGCATTTGTTTTGTTATTACAAATTCAAATACAAACACATTGAACTTTGATAAATAAAATTACATATGGTTGTATATCATTTGAGTAAGGTGAATGATTCTATATTGTCAATCTCCTTTATGTTGTAAGAATAAATATATTAATACGAGTAACATAATAAGTATAAATATAGAATGCATGAAGCGGTGGGGGTAATTAAAAATATACTCCATCTGTCCTAAGGTAGTTGAGTCGTATTCTTTTTGAATTTGTCTCAAAAAATCTGAGTCAATTTTATTTTTGGTAAAAACTTCATTTTCTCTCTTACTTTATTACTCTCACAATTTTAACCTTTTAACAAACCAATTTTGTAAACCATGTGTGTAATTAGTAGTACTAACTTATTTTGAATATAATTCTGAACTTATGTAAAATAATACCAATTGAGCTAAGGGAGGGGGTGGGGGGGTGTTTACATATGTGAGTTAGCTGCCAATTTACGACAAGAGAATCGACCAAAAAATTAATAAAAAAATTCAATAATAAAAGGAGTAGGGATGTGGAGAAATCATGGCTACATGTTGATCCGTGTGTGCGCGGCACACTCCTAGCCACATCCATGTGTCAATTAATACGTCCAAAATTTGCGGCAAATGTTTCCACTTAATTATACCTTCTCTTTAATAAATTAATTAAGAAAAATAGAACTACCAATGTATTGAAATTAGTACTGTGACATTAAATTGCTTTGGTATTATTAATCACGTTTTAGTAATGAATATCTACTTTCATTTTTCCGTTGAACTTTATGATTTTGGCACCATATTTTAACTCACATTAATATTCAATATGTCGTCTACTACGAAGAATTTAGTGCATTCAATACTGATTATGAAGATTTTTTTGATTTTTTATAGGGAGTGTTGTTATATAATATAGAGATTCATCGTAAAACTTTGAGTGAATTTTGATATTTTTATTAATTTTGATAAAAGTGAACTACATAAAAAGTTCATAACGTTTCTGTTTGTGCCACTGCAAGCTTCTAAAAAAAAAAAATATCACCAGACAATTCTAACCTCAAACATAATCACATATCGTGTTTTTTTTCTGACTATATAGCCCTTAAGCCCAAAAAGGGCATTCCGGTCATTTCAGTGAACAGGCTGACATTGGCGGCCTGCATGCTGCGACTTCTACTGTTTATAACACAAGTGATGGTTGGCGATTGAACATATTTAAATATAAAATATTAGTATAATTTTGTTGTCTTTATATATTAACATAGATGAGTTCTAAATCAAATTAGTCATTATAAATTTTAGTCAAAATAATTTAATAAAAAAATAGTTTTCAGCGTGCTCTATTTTTTTCACTTTCAATTTGATTTTATTAACTATTTACAAAAGAAATTGATTTTTCTCTCCAATATTACTATAAAAACTGTTACTACTAGTTTATACTAATTGATTAATTAGGGTAATTTAAATTTATATTAATCTATTTAATTAATATTAGTTATCACATTTTATTTGTCTATAAGAACAATAACTTTTATATACTCCATTATGATCAAAATTTTTCTCTATAAGAACGTAACGTTTTTCACTAAAAGCACAAAAAAAATTTATTCGCAAAAGCAATGGCTTTTAATTATTACAACTTTTATGCATAAAAATAAAATTTTCCATTCACAAAAATAGTACTCCCTCCGTCCGCGAATAGGAGTCCCAGTTGAGTTGGGTGTGGGTTTTAAGAAAAGTTTGAGTGTAATAATTTAAGTGTGTGATAGTGGAATGTGAGACCCATTTATATTATTATTTGCAATCAAAGTGGATTAAAATTAATTGCAGCTTCTAAATTAAGGGAAAAGTGGGGTCATTTTTTATACTCCCAAGATAAAATATCTAACCGGGACTCCTAATAGCGGACGGATGAAAATGGCCAACCGGGACTCCTATTCGCGGACGGAGGGAGTAATTTTTATTCACACAAACTTGTATTCACTAGAATTGTGGAATAACTTTTTATTCCTTCGCAAAAAAGTTAATTTTCATTCACAACTTTTATTCAAAAAAATAACACCTTCCAATGGAACAAAATTATTTATTAATTAAAATAGTACTAACTTTTATCTATTAAACTTATAGTTACTTTTGTTAGAAAATAATATTACTAATTTTATTTACAATAACAGTATTTTACTCGAAAAAATAAGTAATTTTATTTACAAGAATAGTTGAGTTTATTTATAAGCATAAAAACTTTTATTTATTAGAGTAATAATTTTTATTTCTTAGAGTTATAACTTTCAATTTAAAGAAACACTTTTTATTACAATAATTCTTTTATTGACAAATATAGTACAAGGCAGTGGAGGTCTGCAGTGTAGGTGTACATGTTTTTGGTAAGTTGACTAAAATGCCCCTGAAGGCATTTGGACATTTTGGTATAAAAAATGGCTACAAATATATGATATATGATTATGTTTAAGGTTAGGATTGTCTGACGATATTTTGTTTTTGTTAGGAGCCTGCAGTGATACAAACAGAACGTTATGGACTTTTTATGTAGTTCACTCTTTTTATAATGGTCAAAGTTCAAAAATATTTAATTTGATCCCAATTGTTTTGTTACGGCAGATCATTATTTAAATTCAGCATATCTACGTGACATAATGTATGGTATCCTATTTTGGCACCCTTTATTTTTTATTTTTTATTTAAAAATAAAATTTCAGTACTATTACAAAATAAGTTTCATAATTTTAGGTCCATTTGGTACACGGAATTGAAACCGAATTGATATTATAATTATATAAATTCAATTTCGAATCTCATGTTTAGTAAAATGTAGAAGTAGTAATTGATAATGAATTTGTGCACACACTACACACATAGCGTACACGCGCGCGAGCACAATACACATTGCACGTACACAATGTATTGGTGTAGTGTGTGTATTTTGTGTGTAGTGTATTGAAGTATGTCCATTTATCATTTAAATTGTGGAAATTGAGAAATTTAGAATTGTAATCCAATTTAGGAAACGTTTCATTTTTAATGGGACAAACTAAAAAGGAAAACATTTCATTTCTAATGGGACAGAGGGAGTATTTGTTTTTTATAATTTAGTTGGCCTATGACGGGCCTATTTCTTGTCCTGATGATATGGCAGGAAGGATTTCTTATTCTGATGATGTGACATGAAGAGTTTTTAGCTAGGGCCTATAGCTGGCCTCACGCCGTTGGAGATCCTCTAAGTTGGAAAAGATATGTTTAGTAGTAGCACTTTTGTTTATATCGAATTTATTCAATATTTTAGTTACATCGTCACCTATTAAAATGAATAAAAATAAAAAGATGACGTGAGTGGGCACTTCTTGTGCCGTATACGCCGTTGTAAAATTTTCAGAATTTTGTTCGTTATAAAATAGAGATATATTACGGATTATCATCTCTATTTATAATTTATTACGTATTTATTATTTTGAATATGTAGTAAGTAATTAGCAATTTGATACGTGCTGCTCTCAAGAAAAAAATAGTGTATAATCCGACTTAGATAAATAATCTTCTTTTTCTTTATCTTTGTTATCTACTCTTATATTTCTAATTAAATGCACGGATTATTGACGATTTAACAAAATATCCGAACCAAATACTACTTATTGTTTCTACTACTACTAGAAACCTATAACGGAGTACTACCCACTGCAAAACTTCAATTTTGAAAAACAGAAAATTCGGGTTACAAATAGGGCTAGGGGAAAATACCAAAAAAAATAATATATCGCTCGTATCGTATTGAAAAATATCAAAAAATTATCGAATTTTCGGTATATTGTAATTTTCGATACGATACAGTATCGCATCGTAAGTTTTCGATATGATAACGATATGAATTTACTTATATCGTGATATATCGTTTTATATCGAATATACAATGTATATCGATATTTTCGATATATCGTTTTATATCGAATATACGATATATATCGTATATATCGAAACATATTGATATTGAATACATATTGAAGTTTAAAATTATAAATATATATAAATCCATTTAATTCATTAATATATTTAGAAAATATATATGAAACCCTAATAAGAACACTATTTATTTTATTGTGTTGAAGTTTTATTAATTTTTGTGTTATTTTTCAGTTTTGAAATTATATTTTTCGATATACAGGTATTCGATACGATAACGATATTTCGATATATCGTATCGATCTTTGATATATCGTTCTTAACGATATATCGAAATATCAATACAATAATGATATTGATATTATCTATATCGAAAGTTCGATATATCGAAACTTTCGATACGATAACGATATGAAAGATTTTCGATACGATACACGATACAACGTTTTCGATATGATATATCGTATCGACCCACCCCTAGTTACAAATGCCAAGACACAATGACCAACATTTGAATTTTTAAAAAATATCACTCTCTCCTTCTACGAAAAATAGCTTCATTTTGCCATTTTAAATTTCCATAAAAAATAGTTACATCTCTAAAACTAAAAAGTTTCTCTTTCATCCTATTTCCACTTTTTCTCTCATCTCTCATACTTTATCCACTTTTTCTTCCTATCTCTCTTATTTTACCCACTTTTTCATCCATCTCTCTTACTTTATCAATTTTTTACTAAAACTCGTGCCGTCGATAGATGAGACATTTTTTTATGGACGAAAGGTTAGGAGGCAAAAGAAAACGTCCCTAAATAGATTACAAATTATCTTACTCTTTTACTTTTTTAGGACGCTTTTATTTATGTCCCCTAATTTTAATTAAGATACCAACAATAAGGACATTTTATGAAGCATTAGTGGTATGATTGGACATAGTACAGAGTAGCGTCCTTAATAGCATTAAAAATATTTATAGATATTCTTTTTGTCGTAGTGCACCTGCCGCATGAGCAATAATAATTAAATGCATTAGTCGATGCCTTTAAAAAAAAGTGTTATAATTAAATTAATAGTACTCCATCCGTCTCACTTTAGCATTCTCGGACAGTTTAGTCTGTCGCGCATTAGGAGTCCCAATTGGTATCTTCCATAAATTATAATAGCCCTACATTCTACTAACATTTTATTATATAAAATTAATACTCTCTTCGTCTCTTATAATTTATCACCATTTGTCCTGGTACGAGTTAAGAAATGTAATAGAAAGTAAATTGAAAAAATTAGTGGAACGTGGGTTCTACTTATATACTATTAGTTTTATAATAAAATGTTAGTGAAAATGAATTAGTGGAATGTGATGGCTACTACCAGAAATGGTAAAAGTGAAAAGTTACAAATTTTTAGGGACGGACGAAAATGGAAATAAGTGACATATTTTCAGGGACGTATGAAGTAGTGTATAAAAGTGGAATCCACATAACACTATTTTTTTTCACCAACTTTTTCTTACATTTCTTAAACTTACGCACAACTCAACGGAAGTGCTAAAGTGGTACGGAGGGAGTAATAATTTTACATTTATCCGTAATATTTTTTTTTATTTTTTATTTTTAGACGGAAGAGAAACATCTTACGAACTGAGGTACATTTGATCATTAATTTTTTATAGGAAATGAAATTTTTTCTATAGTGTTTATAAATTACATATGCATATATCCTTATACAAAAAATAGTCTCAACTTTTCATTTTTATACGTAATATGTCCACCAAAATTAGTGTCATACGAAAAATTAAAATGATAAACTACACTCAACATATTTTTGTGTTATTTTATCTGATCTCTCCTGCTTTACTCATATTTTTTTTTCTCTCCTATTTTACCCACTTTATTTATTTTTCTTAGAGCATCTCCGACCATTTACACTAAATTCAAACCAATTTTAGAAATGTCACATCAAATAATGATTTTACTCTAACTATTTATAAATTAAATTCAAACTTAAAAGAATATTTTCTATATTATGTCTTTTTTTACTTACAAAATTTGAAAAAGTTTTATATTTTGTTTTAGTGCAAAACTAAAAATAGGTACTCCTTTTTATTCAAAAACAAAAAATGGAACAGGTTTTGGATTACTATTGGCGCTAATTGTCTACTCCGATTTAGATTTTAGTGTACTATGATAGTCTACACTCCCTCCGTCCGCCATCAAGAGTCCCATTTATGAGCGTCACGAGTTTTAAGAAATGTTAAGAAAAGTGGGTGAAAAAAAGTTAGTGGAATAGAGGTCCCACTTGTGTATGTTAGTTTTAAATGAAATATGAGTTGAATGAGTTAATGGAAGGTGGGACCCTATTACCATTATGGTAAAAGTGAACCGAGAATCCTATTCGCGGACGGACTACTCAATGGAAAAGCAGGACTCCTATTCGCGGACAGAGGGAGTACTTTATATATTTTGCATTAAAACTTGTGTCATGCATCAATATAACTATTTTTGGCGAATAAAAGGAGTAGTATCTAGATATGCTCAAGGTTAAGTGAACCGGTGGTTAGCTGTGAAGCCATAACCGCGGGTTACAGTTTCAAACCGGAACCGCGACTTTAAAATGGAACTGAAACCATGAGATTTTGAGCCGCGAGCCTGTTCAGGTTCAAAATATGAATAACCGAAACTGTGTCAGAACCGCCGGTTGCAGGCGGTTAATTCTGAACCGGAATCGCAAAAAAAAACGCCGAAAAACCATGAAACCAAACCGGAACTGCACTGGCGGTTCAAACCGCAAATAATCACCGGAAAATCAGTGGTTTTTTAACCGAAATCATAACCGCAAAATATGCTCAAGCTTGGTCCGATTCAAGATTTTCCGAATACGGCGGTTCCTGAACCTTGTGCATGTCTAGTTGTATCTTCAATCTCGTAATAATTGCCATAGATGCAAGTGAACTTTTACGAGGTTTCTCCCAAAAAATGAGGAGAAAATAAAGAAAATAATGTTACATCACTGATCACTATAATCAAATACTCTGTATCGCTCACCATAAGCGACTCATAGTTCTTCTTGAAACATCCCATCTAAAACTATTCATTTTCTTTTTTTAGCAAAATATAACATAATTGTTCTCTAATATTTTATTCTCTTTTCACTAAACTATTTTATTTTCTTATAACATTAAGATTTGTGTTAAAATAATAACACCATTTAAGTGACACTGTACTACCAATGGCAACCTTTAGATTTAGGAGCAGATTCAACCTTAGCCTGCCACATGTCAGACTTGCTTGCTTATGTACCGTAGATTGCTTGATAATCTTTGATTTCATATCACAGATTGCTTGAAACCATATACTGAGTTGCTTACTTATATATAGCATAATGGTTGCCTATGTATCGCAGATTGCTTGCTTAGATTGTCATTTTAACTATGGTGTCACCATAGTGCTCTGATTTCGTAACTCATACTTCTTGGAACCATATGCCGAATTGCTTGCCTATGTATCACATATTGCTTGCATATGTATTGCAGATTGCATGTTACGTGTTTTCACGATGTCACTTTAAGAGTGGTGTCACCCTAAAGCACCTTATACATTAATCTGTTTTTACTTAACTTTCCAAATACTATTATTTTTCTTAAATTCCATATATAAAAGAAAATTTTCATTTATTGCTGGACGGGAAAAGCAATATAGGAGTATTATTTGTTGTAAGTTATTTTCTTATTTTTGAATATAAATATTGTAGGATCTTTGAATATAATTAATGTAAGATTTTTGAACAACATGTATTTTATGTAATTAACCATATATATAATATGATCGACAACTTATCTTGACGATTCATAGCGGAAGCGGTTCGAGAAGAAGAAGACTTCCTTAAACTCTCTTCGATTGAGTGGCCCAACTTTAATGATTTGTTTCTCTCTATCCCCTTGTTTAGATGTTTTCTGTGATGTGTCTAATTTAATTTGATGAGATCTTACAATGGAGTATATACTCTCTTTGTACCATAAAAATATTTTTTTCTATTTACAATGGAGTATAACACTAACAATACTCCATTTTTTTTTTTTTCTATCTTTATCTTACTTTATCAATTTAACATTAAACCTGTGCCTTTATAAAAGTTGGGGGATGGCAAAGTGTATGTGCATATGTTTTATACTCCATCCATTAGTCATTATTTGTCACAAGTTTCATTTTTTATCCGTCCGCCAATCATTGTCCACTTATTTTTTTACTTTTTCCCTTCCATTGAAGATGATTCATTTTAATTGTTTTGTTTGCCAACAAATTGTCCATTTACTAAAATTGGAAACATATTTATATCTACTGTATTTTCTATATACTACTTTACTCTCTGTACTTAACATATAAAATAAAGTTGCATAAACTCGTCTTTTATATATGTATAGATAAAACCCACTATCAACTGCTATGTAACTTTTTTAACACACTTTTTATTACTCCATCAGTTTGCGAATAGAAGTCGCGATTTATTATTACTAGTGTTAGCCCACGTGCTATGCGCGACACATAATATTTTTATTCTATTAATTAGTATACTACGAATAAATTAAATAAATTAAAAATAACATCATTACACAAGATAAAAAAATACAAAAAAATAATAGTACTACTATATAGTAGTAACAATATGTTAAATAAGTAAAGATATAAAATTAATAAATTTTAAATTAAACAACATGAAATATTTGTTAATTACGACACTTATCGTTACAACATACATACTTCAATACTATCAATATTAAATTAATATAAAATATTAAATATACAACTAAAAAATATAATGAGGACAACAACATCGTCATAAAAAGATAAAATGATGTACAAAACAAATAGAAAATACACATATATAAACATTAGAATAATAAAACAATAGTTTGTAAGACATGAAAAAACTTATATGTGAACAATTTTAATTGTACAATAATAAGAATAGCAAAATAAAGAAAAAATAATAATAAAACACAAACTCCAATATTCCGATGACTCTTCCTCAACCTTATTTTCCTCTTTAATCTCAAAATTAATGATCTATGCATATGCTAGAAAACAAATGTGATACTTTATAATCTTCGTCTTCTTTGCTTCCTTTCGTCATTTCGTTGCTTTAGGTGTTTTCTTTGCATGAAAACTATGGAGTGATGAATTTGGTGATAACTGTGTAATGTTGTAGCTTCAAAATTTTATAGATAGTCATAAGCTTATGTGATTTCTATATTTGTATAAAAATAACTATTATAGCCTGGACGAAAAAATTAAAAGAAAACAAATAGAAATAAAACAAAACTAATAGAAATAAAACATACTAACATCAATAAAAAACTTAAATATAAACTAACATCGTTGAAACAAATTAATCTCATATAAATGTACTACAATAGGTAAAGAGTAATAACCATACCGAGAAAAAATTTCTTTTTGCAAAGAATCCGTGATGAATTTATTAGAAATTCAGTTTTAAATGCAATAGAAATACGAAATAACGTAGTGAGTGAGTGGATGTAAACTACGAATCTCATACTTACATAAAAAAGTTTTGATTTTATGCGTAAGCAATTGCCCCCAACACCATAATTCACGTAGTGTATATATAATTCCTGCAATTACATAAATAATGAGAGTTAATCAAATCTACCAAATCAGGTTCATAGGAGACTGTAGAATAAAGTTTATCGGAAGATGAAACCAAAGAATAAAGTTTATTAGAAATTTAGTGACAAATGCTATAGAAATAGGAAAAAGTAATGAGTTAGTGGATTTAGAGCCACCACATGTCATATATTTATAGTCGAAAAAAAACCTTTCACTTCTCTAATTATTTATAATAACTTTTTAAAAACCTTTTGTTTTTAATGTAATGACATAATAATTGAAATTCAATTATTTTTAATGTATATAAATATATACGTTGCTAATGTGAGTGAATATATCTTTTGACTGGATCATACTATTGTGGTGGATAACGTGCTCATGATGTGAGAAAAGTTATAATCCTTCATTATATTTATTGAAATATAACATAAAATCTTCATTATATCTATTGAAATATAACATGCAAATAATAAATGTCATCAATTTTTAGATAGGCAACGGCCTCATCAATATTTATGTATAAGGTCTAGTATAAATATTTCAATAGGACAAAACTTATAAATATTTTTAAAAATGCCAAAACTCGCCTTTTATATAATAGATTATAAATGATAATAAAGCTTTATATTCCACTAATTCATTTTAATTGTATACTACTACTCCCTCCGTTCCATAGTAATAACGTCATTTCATTTTTTAGTAAAAGTCAACACATTTTTCCACGCCTACTTTACTCTCCGTTACTTTTTTCTCTCTTCATCTCTCTACCTTTTTCATTTTTCACTTTATTCTCCCTTTATTTAACTCACTTAACACAATTTTTCTTAATCTCCGACGAAAAGAAACGCCTTCATTACTATAGAATGGAGGGAGTATTATTTTAGTAAAATATACTCCCTCCGTCCCAGTTTTATAGTCACATTTTGCCATAAAAGTCCGTCTCACATTTATAGTCACATTTAGAATTTTCTATATTTGGACATAAAATTTTACCCCATTATTCACTAAAATTACACTCAAATGCCATTATAAACATAAAAATAAATCAAAACAAAAATAAAAAACCAAAAAGTCAACAAGGGACCCACCTTTAACCAACTCACTTAATTTTTTACACACTCCTTCATCTCACTTCATTTATTACACACTCCATCATCTCACTTCATTAATTACACACTTCACCAATTCTTTAAAACTCGTGCCCTAACTAAATGTGACTATAAATATGGGACGAAGGGAGTATATTTCACTAATTTTCTTTCCTCCACTATTTTTAATTTTCTTTAAATTTGTGTCCATGTTAATATGAATGAACAGGAGACCAGACCGGGGGGAGTAGTACAATTTGCAACTTGAAGAATAGGCACATCCTCACGCATCTAGGCTGGCCCTAGGCGGTTCCACCAAGGAGAGTTGGCCCGCATGTGACGAACACGTGACGGTGGCTTTTTTTTGCTGAACCTACATAACGACAATATTCAAAACCCCACGATAATTTTCTTACTATAATAAATGGCAGTACCATTAAAGATTAAAATTTAACAAAAAAACAATAAGAAGATGAAGAAAAGTAGGAGGAGCGGGCCCCACACTCGGGGTGTCAAGACAAGATAGACGGGGTCCGCCACGCGTCTAACACTACGTGACAAATACGCGTCGCTTTCCGTGGCACTCCCTGTAATCTTGGTCTTGACCTGAGGGCTTTTTCGTCAGTTCACGCCATGTTTGTCGCCACGTGCGTTGGCGTCGGCCGCACGCAGCGAGTACAAGCTACGTACAACCCCTCCCCCTTTTGGCTACCTCCAGATTTAATCATATATTCTTCCAGTTTATTGAATTCCTTTTTTAAGAACTTAGTGACTACCAAATTACTACAAAATCTCTAACCATAAATCGCTTTTTTTTAAAGAGAATAATATAGAAGAGCGTCGATATATATTATTCGCTTACTTACGTTACTTTCTCTTTATTCTAATTATTTATTACTATTATTTTAATAAAATAACGTCTAAATTGAAATGTTCCATTTACAGTGGGATTGAGGGAGTATTTAAAAAATGGGATGGATGGAGTATTTTTTTAAATGGGTATAATTATTTGGTTAAGCATAAGTAGTGACATAAATGGTCTATTATAAGGCGCCGCCTGCTTGAGTTTTTAGTTTTTTTAAAAAATACTCCGTACATGCTTCTTCTAAAATTAGGTATAGTAAATGGCGGAAAAAATAAATAAAAAACGTGTTGGTGTGTGGATTGGCTTTGAATTTTGGTACCTCCAGTCGTAATGGAGTTGTCGTTAGCGGTGGACCGCTCCTATAATTGTAGAAAATAACAAAATAACATTGGGTAGGAAAAAATATTAGTGTACATCCACTCCCAATATCAACAAATTTTGAATGTGCGAAAATATAAAAGCCAATAAGCCTGAATAAAAGGAGATCGTTAATCTCCAAAAGGAGATTGTTAATCTGTGTCATGAATTGTTATCGAGTGAACTGATTGTCGATATTGACATTTTTTTAATTATTTTCAATCTTTCTCTTTACAAATATTAAAATAAAAAAAATATTTCCTCGTTTCCATAGCAGTTAAAGTTATTTTACTATTTTAATATGTTCCATAATAGCAGAGACGGATCCAAAAATTCTATATAGATAGGACAAGAATCTATATAAATATATTTTAAGAATTTAAGAAGGGGCATATGAAAGAATATTTCAAAAAAAAATAGAAATTACTGATAAAATAGCATATAATTTTTTTTGTTTTGAGGTGGGGCATCTGCCCCTTGTGGTAGAACATTAGTTCCGTCCCTGCATAGTAGTGGAATCATTTTTTTTTTAATAGTAAAAGTCAATACATTTATTCTCACTTACTTTACTCTCTCTTACACTGTTCTCTCTTCGTCTATCTACCTTTTTCATTTCCTATTTTATTCTTCCTTTACTTAACACAATTTATTTTAATCTCTGTGTCGAAAAGAAATAACTTCGCTTCTATGAAACGAAGGGAGTATAAATTTAAAGTATTCATTTTTTTTAAAGAAACTGTTCATATGTAAAAAACTTCAAGCAAACTTCATTTAATTTGGTATACAAAAGTTTGTTCATGTCACTAAATATATATCCACATCTAAGTTTACGGCAACTAATAATGATAACGAACTGGTAACAACCACTTCACTTTTAATAAATCTCAGCAAAAATCTCTAACATTAAGGAAGGTAATTGTTTTAAAATGTACTACCATTTTAAAACTGAAATGACGTGTAAAATTATATCTTGAGATTAAATATATGTTGTGTGGGTTCGTAAGATTAAATCACACAACTTAATCTTAGATAGATAATTATATAATAATTAGTCATAGTTATCTTCCTCTAACTAAAATAATCCCACAATTCAATCATGCATTGTTGTATGATAATTAGTCATAGGCTCATAGCAATCGAACGATACCAAAGAGAATACTTGAAACTTCAATGCAAAGAAACTAAGATCATTATTAGGAAAAGGTCAAATTATTCACATCATTTTTGGTGTGTATTTGAAAATATCTCACCGTTTCATATTCAAAGAAACTAAGATCACCCGTAAATACTTTGGCGATTGGAATATCAACGTGACAAATGAAATTGCATGTTGATTACTCAAAATTACACACCGATTACTTAATGATGTGTAATTCTGGTTGACACATTGACGTATTCAATTCAGATTGCCAGAAGGTTCTTGCATAATAATTTATCCTAAAAATGAAATAATGAGTAGAGTGATTATCCAATTAATGAGACATTTCTGGATAAATACCTTATAAAATGAGACAAAATCAATCCTTTACTATCATTATATCAGGGTGTGTTTGAGTTTTTTTAAGGCTTAAAAGAAGTTTGTCATTTTAAAAAAAATTGATGGTGTGAATATCACTGATTAGTCATCTTTCTTGTTAATTGTTTGTTTAATGCAATTAACAACCCTCTTACACTAAGGAAATGATTTTTTCAAAGAAGAATTCTTCTTTAGAGGACATTATATATCGTCGTCTCATTCTCACGTGACCAATCGCTCTCGACGCAGATTTTTAAATTTTTTGGACTATTATATTTTTTGGACTTAAAATATTTCCATTCAAATTTATCTCTAAGATAGTGTTACTATATAACTTTTGATAAAAAAAAATGTACAACTAGTATAATTTTTGCGGTGCTTCCCTTTACAATTGAGTTGTCATAGTAAGTGCACTCCACCACTTGTTCAAATTGGCTTTGCGTTACCTTTTAGCATTACACTATAAAAGCATCTCCAACGATTATCTAAATTACACACAAACTCCATTACACTTTTTTTTAATCAATAACTTAAATTAAATAATATAATAAGATTTATTAATTAAATAATATAATGAGATTTAACTAATAAAACAATTGTCTTTCACATATTTATATATACGTCAGATATTAATTTAACTAATAAAATCTGGATTCTATATTTGGAAACAAAACAGCGTCTCTTTATTTAGTAAAATAGTAGATCAACTTTTTACAGTTATGTTGCATAATATTAACTTTACAAATATGGCCAGCTCACTAATTAATAACTAATCAAATATTAATATAACTAAATTAGGTTATTGTTTCATTTCACATCTTCTTCTCCACACCTGCCATCTTCATGAAAGTAATTTTTTTTTAAATCTTTATGTATTTTAATTTCTCTTCTTCCCTTCTTCTATTTTGATAAATATAAATTAATTTAGACTTGAAATCAATAAATCAAAATCTGATAATTTTAGTGCAAACCTAAAGATAGGTAAATTTTCTTCAAAAACCCATAATGAGATTGGTTTTGCAGTACTATTGAAGGTATTATCCTATTGCATTTTAAGTTTTGCAGTACTGTTAAAGATGGTCTAATCTAAATGACGATCATCAACATATTAATTCAAAGATCTAAGAAAAATTATATTGACGTGACAATTATAAACACAAACATGAATGAAGTTAATGACCTTGGGTCTATATTAGGATAACCAATAAGAATCCAACAATTTTTGCGTTGGGTGAGGTTAACTTCAAATTACCAGCTAAGAATTAAAATTATTATAATTAATTTTTATTATTATTTTAAAAATATTATACTTGATTTTAATTATTTAGATTTATATCGTTATGAAATTTTAATCAAGTTATAACATGTTTTAATTATTTAATACTACATCCGTCATTTAAAAATAACATGTATTTCTATTTTGGTCCGTCTCTTAAAATTATGCAATTCCAATATAAAAACTTTTGAACAACATACTACTATGCACATCATTTTATTAATAACCTTACCATTAGCATCGTTAAAATTATGCAATTCCAATATAGGAACTTTTGAACAACGTACTACCATCCATACACGTCATTTTATCTATAACTTTACCATTAAAATTAACAATTAATATTTTGTAAACCACACTATCCACCAACTATTTATAAATAATCACTACTAATAATGTGAACCCCATAACCAACTAACACTATTTGTCTTTTTTTTTTCTTTTTTTCCCTTACTAGTAAAACTTTAGACATCTACTTCATTAATATAATAAACCTAATTATGAAATTCGGAAAGGCTCAAACCGTTCTAAGATTTGTAAGTAAATGAACCAAAGTCCATAACAAACAAATTATATAGACTCATTCATTTTCCCAAGTATTAAAAAAATTTATTGGGAAAAATATGAAAAAAACTTCCTAATATGCACATAGTATTTATTTTGATGAGGAATTAATGTGACAGAGTTAACACGGATTTAAATATAGATATATTTGTAAATGAGCATGAAAAATTAATTTTTCGAAGTACTAGTATATGAAAACAAGCTCCATCCGTCCTGGCTCAAGTGATTTGATTTTTTTTTTTTTTCCGTTATTTTGCAAAAATGATAATAAATAGTTAAAATGGAGAGAAAGTAAAGTTAAAAAGAGAATAATATAAAAGAGAGTTGCTACGCTATTCTCTTATATTATTTTATTTTCACATCACTTTAAAGATTTATTATGATTTTCCCTAGACATGTGCTAAAAAACTGTCAATACCATGAGTATTGAGATGTGACGGAGGAACATATACTTTGGGATACTTAAACAAAACAAGCTTATATAATTGGGACGAAAAAAATATCTGTTCGAATGTGTGTGAAGTTAAATGATGTACT
This sequence comes from Salvia hispanica, assembly GCF_029641045.1. Taxonomy (NCBI): domain Eukaryota; kingdom Viridiplantae; phylum Streptophyta; class Magnoliopsida; order Lamiales; family Lamiaceae; genus Salvia; species Salvia hispanica. The sequence goes on from NC_142697.1 coordinate 18,387,313, forward strand.
TAGTATTATTTGTTCAAAAGAACACTTTAAATTTATATATCAAGATGAGTTTTATATAGGATAATATCAGTATTGAATTTGATATTGGTATTTGGTTGATGAGATTAATTATATCTACTATGGTCAATTAAAATTATAAAGTTAATTTTAATAAATTATGAAATAAATTCTAAATTAATTAAATTAAATTAGAATTTAATAGATCTTATGAATGAATCAGGTGATTACTAAATTATGTGACTAATCAATTTATGTTTGATTTGATGACAGCAACTAAGAGAGAGAGAAAAGAGGGGTGGGATTGATTAATAGAGATGCCACCACTGAGATAGGATTGACACGGGCCTTGCGGGCTGAGATGAATTTGGATAGCAGCAACCAAACACAAATAAAACCGGCCCGCGATAAGGTCGCAAAGCCGACCCCCTCTGTGGCTGCTTTCCTTCAGTGGCCGCGAAAAATAAACCCTTCAATAAGACCGGAATTTTCGACCTTATTGCTGATGCCCTACCACTAGGTGCCAATTCACTGGGCCACCCAATAGCTTTCATGTCACTCCTATTTGGATTGCTAAGTTAATTATGTTGAAATTTTATTAAGTTATAAATTTATAATCTTAGAATTTAAAGATATATTTAAGTCGGTTTACTAGTTTTAGAATGCATTGACATCCTACTAAATATTGTTTTGATATAAACTTTGATGATATACATACTTATAATATTTAAATTATTTTAGAATAGTACGTACCCTTCCTTCGTTCACTGATCAAATTCTACGGGATCAAACTTATGGTACTTAAGGAATGATAAATGATATAAAAAAAGAGAGTGAAAAAGACTAATAATATTATATGTATACACATTTAATTCATAAATATTATTATTTTTTATATTTAAAACTTCTAGATTGTTATAAAGATTAATATGTTGAATATGTATTTTATTGAATTCTAATCTGGACATATATAACCACACAACATTGGATTACGCATATAAATTCATCTTAAATCTATTGAAATCTTTAACACAAGGGATAATTAATGTGGATTACTCATATATATAAATTCATCTTATATCTATTGAGATCTTTAACACAAGATAATAATTATTATCCTTATTTCATGAAAATATGGAATATGATTTCTAGCAAAAAGCATTACCTAGTCACTTGGCATACACTAAAAAAAGTTTTAAGTTTATTTCTTATGAAGGATAGGAGATTTGTATTAGGCCATTAATTAGAATGTCCTTAAAATTCGTCCTTTAAATCTGTCTATTTCATTTTCTCTGCCACATTAGCATTGTTATCTTTCAGTTCATACAATATTGACCTCAACTAGCCCTTAAAATTCGCCTATTCCAATTTCCATCACTATTTTCATTTTTCTTTATATTTGTTTTAACATACATTAAGGATAGGGAACATTGAAGTTACATTGGCATTGGTTGGAAAATCACCGGGATTCATTTTTTTGTTTTCTCATAGAGTGATAAATGAGATGGGAGAAGAGATTGAAGTGAATGGATGACAACTGAGGTGAAAAATAGGTTAATAGAGTTAAAATAGTGTAATTTTTTTTTTTCGACTGAAGACACTACAATAGTGTCGATCAGGCGCCCATCAATCCGCCCTAGCCGATCAGCGCGTTCTGTACGAAGGGCGAACGGCTAGGCGAATTTATCGTCCAAACCCATGTAATAACGCCCATAAGGGCATTCACAATGGGGCCCGAGCGATCAGCCCCCCTATCGCCTCTCAAAGCCTCCCATTGTGGGGAGGGAGGCCATCTCCAACCCCCACCGCCTCCGCCCTTGCGATGATTGCAAGCCTCAGCCGATGGCAATATTGGCTCCGCATCGGCCTGCGATGGGCCTCCATTGTGGGGGCTCAGGCCGATGATGGAGCCGATATCCCTTTTTTTTTTATTTTAATTTAATTCAATATTTAATCCATTATATATACCCCATTCTCAATCAATTCACATTCATCCATTACTAATCCCAATTTCAATTTTATTACTCTCTCCACGGTGATATGAACTTCAGCAACAAGGTGCTCGACATGAAGGGGAAGAAGAAGGAGACAGTCGGGGAGGCGTCTGAAGCTGGGCGGACGATGAGTACCTACTCCATAGAGGAGTTGATTGCTCTTGCTCATAGTTGGACACATATATCTGATGACCCGATTTTAGCCAATAAGTGCGAGGGCGGTTTCTGGGGGCGTATCGCGAAAAGATACGAACAAGTAAAGGTCGCAGGGGCCCTGACACACTAGCCCGACGATCTACGCAAGCTTGGAAACGCCTGGTATATGAGTGTGCTATATTTCACGAGTTCTATGATGGCAATGCGAGAGGGTTCAAGTACTAGGAAATATATATGCAACTGAAGGATTGCCAAAAATTTATAGGATTAATGGGGTCGTGTCGGGGAGGACGAGCGGGAACCCGAGTGCTTCTGAGGGTGTGCTTCCGTTGTTTTTTTATTATGTTTTCTATCTTTATCTCTTTATTTTTTGTTTTTTTAATGTAGGATGTTTTATTATGTCTTTTAATTACACAAATAATTAAAAGTGAATATTAAAAATAATGATGATGTGGAATTGAGATGAGCTCTGAGATAGGCTTTGGGATGAGCTCTCATTGCAGAAAAATAGGCTCCGAAATGGACCTATTAATGTGATAGTAAAAAATAAAGATAGACTTTGAGATGTGCTCCTGAAATAGCCATCTATGTGAATACTCTATTCAAGGCAATAGCTTAGGAAGGATTTATGGGCCGTATTTGATAAAAATTAAAAAGACATATTAAATAAAAGTAACGGATTGTATTTAAGTCGAATAAAATGATAATGTGAGAATTGCGAAAACGGAAAATGAAAAATGACCACAACTTTTGGCGGGCCCTACCTAAACAGTTTAATTTAGCGCCACCTTCCCTCAACCCATTTCTCAATTTGTCGTCTCCTTCGTCGTTCTATTCCCTTTGACTCTCTCTCTACAATTTCTCTCTCTTATCTATTACTCCATGTAACTCCACGCGCCACCTTCATTGCTTTATCTACCATTTTCCATTATAGTAGTATTATATACACTGAGATTATATTTTTTTAACTTCCCCCTCTCTCTCCTCTCTTTCTTGATCTTTTCCACTTCTGTTGGGTTAGATAACTGAACTCCTCCCTGCAATATTTTGCGATTCTCTCTCTCTAATTGTTCTAAATCGGAATCCCGAAAGAAATAGAAAAAAGTGTTTCCAGTCATCGCTAAAAGGGAGAGGAAAATTGTTTGGGTGAAAACAGAAATAGTACAAATTTTTCTAAAGAGATCATTGTGTGGAGCTGCCAAATATTGAGTCTCCGGCGTTGAATTATGGCGGGTAGTAATGAAGTAAATGTCAGTGAATCGAAGGTAACCAGAGGTGTTTGCTTGTTTTAGACATAATTTTGTGTTTTTCCAGCATCGGATTTCTGGTTTCAAATTAGGGTATCCTGCGGTTTGTGGACTCGTGGATTTTCTCCGTGAATCTGTGAATTTTGTGGTTGAAATTGGGGTTTCCTATTGTTTTTCGTGGAAGAGTTTATTTTGCGGATAAAAAGTGAGATTTGAGGTTGGAAAATTGAATCTTGATCTTTTATCCACGATTTCCCCCTTCTCTTTACCCTTGATTCTCGCCTTTGTTGTTTGTTTTGCTTTGACTACTGACTCGCCTAGGCCGATATCATGATTGTGCTGTTTGGGTTAATTTAGGTTGTTTCTCGACTTTTCATTTCATTTCTTTTTATGGATATACATGCTTGAAATTTCCCTTTTCTTTTCAGCATTTTCCTTTATGGTTGATTGGTTGAATCTGTTGATGATAATCACTTGGGAATGTTTGTGTATTTTTGATCAATTATCAATCCGAAGCCTCAGTTTGACTTGAGTCAGTAATGGGTAAAGGAGATTTCTAGTGAACTGAAAATTAAAACTTTGGTGCTATTTTTTCAGAGGGTGGTTCCCCTGCATACATGGATCCTCATATCCAACTTCAAACTTGCATATAACATGCTCAGGCGGCCCGATGGCACGTTCAACCGTGATTTGAACGAGTTTCTTGACCGGAAAGTGACTGCAAATGCTGTCCCTGTTGATGGGGTGTACTCATTCGACACTTTGGATCGTCCTACTGGCCTGCTCAACCGTGTTTATCTCCCTGCCCGTGACAACGAGCCTCAGTTGGGGATTGCAGAAGTGGAGAAGCCCTTGAGTGCCTCTGAAGTTGTACCTGTAATCGTATTTTTTCATGGTGGGAGCTTTGTCCATTCATCGGCCAACAGTGCTATCTATGACATTTTCTGCCGCCGCCTTGTGCAAACCTGCAAGGCTGCAGTGGTATCTGTGAACTACCGGAGATCACCTGAGCACCGGTATCCTTGTGCTTATGATGATGGATGGACGGCTCTTAAATGGGTTAACTCGAGAGCGTGGCTTCGTAGTGGGAAGGAGAATGATCTCAAAGTTCATATATATCTAGCTGGAGATAGTTCTGGTGGCAATATCGCTCATCATGTTGCAGTGAGGGCTGCAAACGAGAACGTGGAGGTATTGGGAAACATTCTTCTCCATCCCTTGTTTGGAGGGGAGGAGAGGACCGAATCTGAGAAACGGTTGGATGGGAAATACTTTGTGAGGATTCAAGACAGAGATTGGTATTGGAGAGCCTATCTACCAGAAGGCGAAGATAGGGACCATCCCGCCTGCAATGTGTTCGGCCCTAGAAGTCAAACCCTTGAAGGTATAAACTTTCCAAAGAGTCTGGTTGTTGTGGCTGGATTGGATCTTGTTCAAGATTGGCAAATAGGTTATGTTGAAGGGCTCAAAAAATATGGTCATGAGGTGAAGCTCCTCTACCTTGAAAAGGCCACAATCGGGTTCTACTTCTTGCCAAACAACGAGCATTTCGAGTCCTTAATGGATGAGATGAAGAGCTTCATCCAATCCTAACTGTTTATACATAACTCCCCATCACAGGCAGCCATACATGACAGAAGCTTGACTCTTTTTCGTTTCTTACTCAGGGTCTCGGGTTTCGTGGTCTATCCCGGCCTCGTTTAGCAATTATGGTGTGTAGTAATATGATTGTGTAGAAACTACTCTTTTTCCAGTTGCTGATAACTTGTGATTTTGTGGTGATGATATGGTGATGATCTGCACCTTGTTGGTGCCGGTTTATCTCCTTGGTTGAAGAGGGTGTTCCACATCGGAAACTCACTTGTTCACGGTGGGTGCTTGTAATGGCCGATGGTGGACAGAGGAGGTATTAGGGTTACTGGCCAGAGATGCTTGCCGGGGCCAGCCGGCCAACCGGCTCGGTTAAAAGCTAATTAAGTACATGGATTGGGAGTAATCCATGCTGCTGCTGTATCTGTATTTTCCACTTGTGCTTTAGAAATATATAGAAATTTTGTGTTTATATGTAACAGTCTAAACTTCTCTCTTATAGTATTATACTACTAATTTGATTGTGATGGTTTTTTTACATGGCGAGAGATGGACATTTCTTGAAAATTTCATTATTTTATTGTGCAGACTCTTTTACTCATCACACAAAATCTTGTACACCCAAATTTAGTGAATGCTGACTTGAGTTTTTGGATACATCCAAAAGATGGAATTTTGAACTAGAAGCATTTTCCTTCTCTTGTTTTCCCTCCCACAGTTGCTTTTAGTATTTAGTATTTCCTTGTATGAATTAAAACGATCTAAAAATGACTTTTTTTTAAGGTGATCTAGTTATGCAATAGGATTCACAAAACTAAAAATTTCTTGAAATCCTTCTAATCACGATGCAATAGGATTCACAAAACTAAAAAATTATTGAAATCCTCCTAATCACGAAAACCATAAATGAGATGCCATCAAAGGCAAAGCAATAATATTTCTAGGGGTGGAAAGGCTCAAGGTATACCGCATCGATCATACCAGACCTCATACCTTACTTCAACATGCGGTATGCGAAAATTCCATACCTATACCTTACCTCAAAATGCAGTATTGCGGTATATTTACCCAGCCCTAAATATTCCTAATATTAAATTAGATGCCATCAAAGGCAATGCAATAATATTCCCCTCATCCTCGTATTCTCGATATAATGTTATATTTTGTTAATTTGGTGTGTCTGCAGCTAAAAGTCTTTTTTTTTTCTTTCATTTTAAACTTATTAAGAAGGAATTCAACAACATAAGTATCTTACGATTCTATGCATTATGCTTTCTCCAAAATCTAATCATGTACCTCAGCTAATGAAATTTAATAAACCTTCATATTTGTCATCATTTGAGAAGATAATAGTAGTAATGCTATTTCCTTATCTACTGGTCCATCTCATTCATGATCTTCAGTCTACACTACAAAGTGTTAATTAATGCATCCCTTTTTGTACCAAAACTATGGACACAACAAAGTTGTTTTTTAGCTCAAGATAATGTTTCATTATATCTTATGAGATCTCAACCATAACTAGGCTTTATATTATACGATTCCTAAAAAGGGACCACTTCACAAAAGAAAAGGAGAAAAACATTCATTTAACTTTGTGGTTGGGATAGCTTTGTTGATTGTATTTTTATAACTATATGGTAAATAAAGTGAAAAAAAAATAAAAATAAACGATGGGTAGTTTTGTCTGGCAGCATCTCACTATGTCGTTATCTGGCTTCTTTTGATCATATTTTCAACACGCCACTTGTAGAGAAAATAAAGTGAACTAATTTACATTGGTGAAAATAGTTAGTATCACTTAGTTAGAGCATCCATCGATGGCTCTGGACTAGAAACTAGACACCTCCTGCCATATCATCAGGACTAGAAACTGTCTGCCACATCACTAGAACACCCAACTGCACAATAGTGTACTAGAACAATAAACAAAATAACAAATTCATATTATAAATTACAATCACACGAATATGGAATTAAATTTACGACACAGATACGGGAAAATGCAATCATTTTATTTAAATAAAAAAAAAATCGGTGGCTCGCCGAAATGTCGCCTGCAATGGCAGCTAGCTGACCGGCTAGCGCCTAGCGATTGGTGTGAACTCGCCGATAGGCTAGCCCAAAGTGTACTTGCCGGTCGCAATGGAGGCTAGCAAACAGGCTAGTCTGCTAGCCTCCATTGCGGATGCTCTTATCGTGTGTAATGTGCAGAGAGGCACAAAAGAGGCAAACCACACAAGAAAACAAGGTCGATTTCCATCTTGGACAATAATTGGGTCCGTATACACAAAATTAGAATTCTATGGATTCTTTAGTCGAAATGATTAATTGATATGAAATTGAATTTGATGAAATTATATAGTGTGTGCATGCCCCCGCGTGTGCATAGCATTGTTTGTGTTTTGTAATGTGTGCAGTGTGTGTGTGTTAGTGCGTGCAATGTGTATATACTGCGTGCATCGTGTGTGGTGTGAATGGTGTTTGTGCAATGTATGTTGTTCGTATAACGTGTGAAAGTGCCCAAATTCATAACTATTTGGAATATGAATTTTCTAGAATTCAAATTGTGGAGTTGGAGGAAGAATTTGAATTGTAATTTTAACTCCTATCCGAATATTTTGCGGTTCCAAACATTGGATTTGGAACTGAAGACTCCAATTCCAGTTCCGCGGTCCAATTCTATGGTATCGAATGGACCATAAATTTTTTGGCAATTCAATTCAATCTTTACAATAATGGGAAAACAAAGCATAGCAAAATCTCAATACATTACTACTTCCATATTACAAAGAAGACAAGTCAAGAAGCTAATAACTAGTTAGTATTATTTAGACCTCAATGTAATCCACATGTTTTTAGAGCATGCATTTAACAACCATATCTCTAGGAGGTCAATACAAAGATAATAGAAACTACAGAAAACTGATGAAATTCTTACTTCATCTTGGATAGCGCTCTGGCATTTGGACATGCTTGCTCAGGAATTATTAATGTACTTTGATCTATTCGACATAATCCAGTAAAACTGACGGATCACCACGTATTTCGTATCCATTTTTACACATTACTCCGATAACCTGCTCGAGCTTTCTTCGCTCACCCCATCTTTCATATGCATGATATAGTATCCATAACGTTTTCTTTGACAAGTGTATATTTACTTTAGCCATTTCAGTAAGAACCCTCTCCATCTCAGAAAGGCGCATTTCCGAAGCGTACATTACCATTCTGCAGTGGTAGAGAGACCTACAGAGCCTCCAGCCTGCAATCTCAGCACGCCGCACAAACTCATCCAGTTTGTCCACTGCATTGTGCCTGAAGTAACTCGAAATGATGCATCTCATCACATTCACTGCTACAACATGGATTTTATGCTCAAATGCCTCGTTTATTGATTTTTCCATCTGCTCCATTAAGTCCTCCTTTGCATATAAGCAAATCAATAGCACATTCATCCACGGACGATAGTCACTTTCAGGAATTTTGCTGAGAAGTGCCTCCACCCTCTGAACTCTATCAGTGTTGGAGCTCCTACTATAAGCATGAATCATGATTCTAATCAACTGTATTTCGTTAGCATCAACATGACCCCCCACCATCTTATATATTTCCTCCATCTTTTCCAGCTTACCAGCAAGGGCATACCCTCGAAGCATAAGCAGATGGATATCTAAGTTAGGTGTGACAAACTGATCTTTCATAGCCAAGTAAGTCTTTTCCATCTCATCCCACATCCACGCAGTAATATAACCAGAAATTAACACCTTGTACGTATCAACAGTAGGGTTGATGTTTAAATCATTTAACCCCCTAAAAGTTGCTTCCATTTTGTCGACAAGCATCAGACGGCCAAATACTGAAATGAGTATGTTGTAAGTAGTGATCGACGGACAACAGGTGGAATCCCTCTTCAATTCACGAAACACCGACCGACACTTCACATAGTTCCCAGATCTCACGTAAGCACTCATGAGAGCATTATATAAAGATGTTCCCTTCAGTTGTTTACTGCAGGCCTCTTTGAAAAGTTCAACTGCAACATCAACATTGTACATTTTACCAGCTATGATGATACCTTTTGAGTACTCCTTAATTGTCATTGGAGAAGCATAATCAAGTTGCTTCCTCCTCCACTCGAGAACCTGCGTAGATTCAACTGATTAATCTAGCTGTGTAAACAACAGTTGACAAAGCAACACATACATTTCACCTATTTATATCAGTGGTAAATAAAATTAGACGGAAATTGGGATATATCACTAATTCAACAAAACTAAACTGCAACGTAAAGAATGTGAAACATGAATTCTTAGATTCATCATGTATAATACCACAAAGCTGGGGTTCTGTGGTTTCCACGAGAGTCCCAACACCTTGTTCTCCATCTATCATCCCTTCTTTATATTAGTATTAACTAAAGCAGTAGAAAAATAGGAAAAATCTAAATTGATATGCTACCTGCCTCTCTATTGAATACACATCTTCAACATAGAATTACATTAGAATGTGAATGAACGAGTCGAACTAGAATCATTAGCATGAAAATCTCAGCATTGCAGCAGACCTAAACTGCTCAATGTGTTTCATTTCAACATTTTCAAGGATAAACAAACACATAGTGCATTCATGTGCTAATTGAACAGCATCTTATTTGCATTCGTGCAAAAACAACGATTCATGAACTACATTATACCCATCCACCTACCAAATTATGAATCCCGCAAATTCATGGGCGAAATATGAAGCATCGACAAAAAAGAGTTAATACAAAAACCCACCTGCATAGCCACGGATGGAACTCTGTCTAGATTGTTCAAGAGCTCAAGGATCGCCCACCCATCGGCGTACCTCCGAAAGAGGGCGACACCCTTTTCTTCGAGAATCTTCTCGATTTTCTCCACATCTTTCTGGGCCAAAATCTCATCCCTCAATTCGGCAACCGTCTCTTTCAAGTCATTTTTCCAGTTCACCTCCGCACGCTTACAAATTAATTTATCTTGGAACAAAGACGCTAATAACCCAAAATCCGTTCCTTTCCCATCACTAGAAGGCGTTTGAGTTGTATCTTGACAAATAAAACGAATTGGGGCAGAGGGTTTAGCGATTCTCCCGTGGTGGCAGAGAAAGAAACGAGGTGTAGTCAAGCATGTCCGAAATTCGGCAAGTTTGAATGCTCGTTTCATTGGAGATTAGCTGATAAAGGAAGGAAATTTACGCATTTTTCATCCGGCTTCCCTCTCTGGATGTTAGGGTTTTTGATGGGGTTTGGGGAAAATCCAGATCATTGGCGATATTCAGATTCATTCACCTTGTAACAAAACAAAATTGATTTCGGGCAGCAAAATCAGTTTCTGGATTGGCCCAAAACCTGATATGTTTGGCCCAATTTTTTTATTTTCTTTGTTATTACTTGGGAGTATTAATTAGAGAAAATAATATAGTTCTATGGCTGCAAATTCAGCTGTCGTGCTTCTGGTATATCCAATCTCCATCCAAAACCTGTAGGTTTTTAGGTATTCAATATCCAAAATTACGGATTGGGTATGAAAACTGAGAATTAAGAGCAACTGCTCTAATATACACCTTTCATTTCACTCTAAGTGACAATTTTTTTTAGATGTGTCATTCTAAATGATACATTAACACTATATAAAATTTCATGCCAAATACTAATTACTTCAATTAAAGTAAAAAAGGAGGGAGTAGTAAAATTCAGAAACCTTATCAATATATTGATGTCATAGAGGATAATACAAGCCATAATTCATCAACACTACATGCATATCTTGTTTTAGAATTATACATGAGACAATAGTTTAAGATAGTAGGAATAAAATTTGGGGAAAAAAAAGCAATGTATATAATTTCTACATGATCGATATCTAAAGATGGTATGTCATCCCAACTTTAAGCATTCTCTTGTGAGGAATAGCAAACACCCTATTGCTCTGCCTCAAGTTCTTCTTCAAGAAGTTGTAGCCATAGTCAATCACAACCCTCTTCCAAAGGGCCGCCCCTTTGGCCGCCGCCACCTCATGCTCCCCCACCATGTGCACCACCCCGCTCCGCCACGCCCGGTCCAAATCCCCAACCTCCCCTCCCACACTCTCCTCGAACTCCTTGAGCCTCTCCACCAACAGGCGCTCGAACGGCACCTCCTCATTCCTCACATCCTTGTAACCATACCGCACCACGCATCTGAACACCTGAAGCTCCTTCGGCTGCACCCTCCGGAACAGGAACCTCTCCTCCTCCGGCACTCTGCTGATCGGCAGGGATTTGAACGACACGAACACCAGGACCGAGTGCAGGGCCGGGACGTTGCCCACGTAGTGCTTGAATATTGGCGGGATGCCCTGGACCAGCTCCGAGTAGAACACTGCCAGCCCAGGGAGACGCGGGGAGCTCGTCTCCCCAACGATCTCCCTCACGGACTCTGGTGAAATCTTGTGATCGAGTTCGAAGTAGTACTTGTTTCTGTAGACGTAGTTCCATGTGCACATGATGGTCATCAGAATCATGGCGAATGCGAGGGGGAGGTAGCCGCCTTGGTCGAACTTGTAGAGGACCGAGCTCATGTAGAGCAGCTCCACCGATCCGATGATCAGGATGTAGAGGATTATGAAGACTATGTTGGTCTTCCAAATCATGATCATCACCAACACCAGGAACGTCGATGTCAGCGCCATCACCAACACCACCGCGATCCCTAGTAAGAAAGAGAATAAAATAAGACAGATTGAGTCAACTGCTGATGGGACAGTCCAAAAAGGAATATGACTCAGACAGACCATAGGCATTGCCGATCTTGGCGGTTGTACGGAAACCAAGGGTGACACAAATGCAAGCGAACATGAGAAGATAATTGACTTCGGGGATGTAGACTTGGCCGGGGTATTTGTTGGAGGTGTGGACGATTTTGACACGCGGGAAGCATCCGAGAGAGAGAGACTGTTGGATGATGGAGAAGGTGGCCGAGATCATAGCTTGGCTAGCGATGACTGATGCTGCCACCGCCACCACAAACATCGGCCAGTACATCTTACCTGCATCATCATATAATAAAAGTGAGGATGGGATTTGTGTTATAATTAAGGATAGTCGATTTTACATTAGTTTGATATTGTTTGCTTTGAGAGATTGGACCTGGGATGGATTCGTAGAAAGTGTTAGCAACCAAGTGGTTGTTCTTGCGAAGAAACGAGGCTTGGCCGGTGTAAGCTAGGACTAAGGCGGGGTAAGTGACACAGCACATGCTTATCTGAATCGATCTGACAGAGAAATGTCCGACATCTGCAAATAAGGCTTCGGTTCCTGTAATGGAAAGAACGGCGCCGCCGAGGGAGATCCAAGCCTGCTCCTTGTTCCTTATAAAGTAATCCACGATGTAAACGGGGTTGAGAGCTTTGATGACAGAAGTGTCGTATTTGATGAAGTTGAAGACGCCGACTCCAGCGATGAAGGAGAACCATAGTAAGATTATGGGAGCGAAAGTGTATCCGACTTTATCAGTTCCGAATCTTTGAACCATGAAGAGTGTTACTAGGATCACCACTGATGTCCACACTATTCTATCTGTTCCACCAATCCAATTCAACTTTGTTAACTCTATAAAGGAGTGCTATTTTTAAATCAAAACAGTAGAGAGAGATAGAGAGACCTTCTGTCATATGAGATGTGGCCTCTTTTAATCCGCCCACAGCAGACAATACTATAGAAAACACATTAAAAAAAGGTAGTGATTAGTAAACAATAAAAGTAGTATTATAAATTGATAAACCATACCTGAGATGCATGGAGTGAGAACTCCATCACCAATAACCATGGAAGTGCCAAGCATGGTAGCAAACAGCAAAACATACTTAGCAAAGTTGCTATTCTCTAACTTTGCTTGAACTTTTGAAGCTCTTTGCAAGCTTTTATTAGGCAATTCCAGTTGGTAAGTCGACACATCTCGATCTTCTACTTCTTGGCTCGGAATTAAACTCACTTTTACATATCGACATATCAGAGAATATAGAGCAAAAGTACCCCCTGATCAAATTCCCAAACAATTACACATTTAATTAATGATTTCTATTCTAATATAAAAGCTTTTAATTTTTAGAGATAAATTTATTGAAGAAAAGAGGAGAATTGAAAAAGGGAGATACCATCGCCATGGTCGTTGGCACGTAGGACAATGAAGACATACTTGACCAAGGGAATTAACGTCAAAGTGTATAAAATCAAGGACAAAACTCCGATGATATCGTCATTGTGTTTTATTCCATCCGTAAACGTGCTAGAAAATACATACAACGGCGACGTGCCGATGTCACCGTACACCACCCCGATGCTCTGGAACGCCAGCTGCAGCACCACCGCCCACCCCATGCCGCCGCCCTATCGCACACACATACAATTATTTCAGATAGCCCATAGATTCTCCCTTTGTACTTTTTTTTTTGGACGGCAAGTGATTTTATACATTGTTATTTTTTATTATTAAATGAAGAGAAAATAAAGTATTCTACTTTTAGATATGAGTATTTTTATTGGAACTGACCAAAAAGAAAAGTGGATCATCTTATTTTTGGACGGAGGGATACTTAATTAATTACCATGGCGGCTGCGGCACCATGCCCCAGGCTGGCTGACTCTACGTCGAGCGAGTCCATGCGTCGGAGCTTAGTCCATGAGAGGTTTCTGGCGTTGAGTTGAGGGTTGGTTTGTTCTTCTTGGCGTATTACGACGTCGTCAAGGGTTGTATCATCTGCGTGTGTCGACACACCATCACTAGACATTTTCTTTTCTTTTTCTCAGATCAAATATGTCTTGGGAGTTTCATGGAAGCGAGCCTTATATATACACCCTAAACTATAGATACACATACACGTACGTGTATATATAAATATATACTCTACCTTCTTTTAATCTTTCTTTTGTAACTTTTCCTAGCTTAGTTAACTCAAGATGGCGATGGTCTTGAATGGAAATTTTTTGTTTTTTAAAATAAATACTTAAAAGTAGATTTTTTTTGTTTCCATCTCCAAACTAGTTAAAAAGAAATAATCTTGAACAAAAGATTTGGAATTTAGTTGGATAACATTGTCATCTATATACTATTTCTAATTATCAATTTAATCATATTTTGGGTTCGGAAAAACAAAACAAGAATAAAATAGTGAATTATTCGATGGGAAGATTTTGTTTTTATGTAAAGTTTGTACTATAGCATTTGAAGGAACTCTTACAGTTTCATGCCCATCAAAAGTAAATTGTGTATAATTTTTTGACTTATTTACATTTTAAGAGAAACCATTCGACTTGTAAATGTAACTTCAAAATAACATAAACCGTTTGTTAGGTACAGACGCGGGAAAAATCAGGTTTAATAGAATTTTTTGGGTGCAGCAGTCATTTTTTCTTTACACAAGTAACTAGTTAAATATTGGTAATATTTATTTCAAACCGTGTTGCATCTTTACTCTATAATAATGCAATTTATTATTCGAAGTATCGTGATGTGCAAACATTTTTTTATTGCAATTTGCATCACTAATTACAGACTTTAATTTTGTCTAAAATTGGCCTTGTTTATATAGCTTGTAACAGTCTTCTAGCCTATAGACTTTAGAGACGATGATCGATGATGATGATGATGATGATGAGATGATATGATATATATGTATACTCCACAATAATACTAACCAATTAATAATTTAAAACATTTAACCGATGAATAAAAAATCATAAGGGAAGAAAATGGAAGACTGGAGTTAGGAATTAATTAAATATATATGGATCTAATAAATACTCCCTCTGTTCGCGAATAGGAGTCCCGTATTTCCATTTTAGTCCGTTTGCGAATAGGAGTCCCGGTTCACTTTTACCATAAATGGTAATAGGGTCCCACCTCATTTCACTCACATTTTATTTAAAACTAAGTAATATATACAAGTGGGACCCCTATTCCACTAACTTTTTTTCACCCACTTTTCTTAACATTTCTTAAAATCCGTGTCGCCCACAAATGTGACTCCTAATGGCGGACGGAGGGAGTATAAATCTATATATATGTGGATCCAATAACAAACTAAATTTTTTTTTACCAGTTTCAGAAAAATTAAATCTAAAAACGTTTACTTTCTCCTTCAAATGAACAAACTAAGGAAGATTATCTTTTCAGAATTTTTACTATATGGATCTAAGAATTATAAATCTATATATATTTGATCTTTCATTTTTTTTTACTAAATCGTTTCAAGAAACTTAATTTCTCAAATTAATTTGGCTAAAATCTGATTAATCTGATTATTGAGACACTGGAATAATCACTTTTGACGTTTCAATTATTAAAATTTGTTAATGATGTTTTTTTGTGTTATAAAAGCTCTAAATCAAAAGAATGGAGAACAACATATTAATAGTATCTAAGCAATTCAAAATTTAAATATTAATAAAACGAGATGAAATTAAGTATAGGCAGCAAATGCTATACACAAAATCACTCCAAAAGAAAAATAGTTGACGAATACAAGAAAACAAATACAAAGGGATAGGATAGTTCACATTATGTCGTTATCCGTCAACTTCATCTACTAGAGATGAGTGGTCTCACAAATAGTAATCTCAAGGTGGATGAAATCCAAACAAGGACAAAACACCCTCTACTAAGCGAACCAAAAGGGAAAAAGTGCGACAATTATAACACAAAAAATAAATGACGAAAATACATGAAGGATCGAATCATCACAAAAGCAAGAAACATAAATCCACGAATGTAAACTCCAACTATCATAGCACTAAAAATAAATCCAGAGAGATGCATAGATTAAGACATCGTCATATCTGGAGATGTGGCAATAGACTAACGAGGCTCTGAAACTACGATTTTTGGTATTGCCTTGTTTTCATTTCACCTTTCCCTTATGTCCGTGGTTGACCTCAGTGAGGTGCGATACGAACTGCAAGTCTGCAACACTTCAAAACAACTCCTCAGTAGCACCAATTCACGGCGGACAGACTAAAGACAACTAAGGGAGAAAATATTACAAAGACAAAAACAACCAAAAACAAGCAACGATTGATATCATATTAGTGTGTTTCATCGGATATAATCGTTTTGTTTAGCAGATTGATCATATGTAGAAATATAAGTTACTAGGAGTAGTATTTAGTCGATAGTGGTATATTTCAAAGTTAAATCACTTAATGAATGCCCACCGGTTAACATGTGGAGTACTAGTACTTAGAGCATCCGCAATGGTTAATAGGCCAGCCATTCTCTCCTCTGCCACGTCAGCAACACTAAAAAAACCACCTGCCACGTCAGATTTAGGCCAGCCATAGGCCAGCCGCAATAAAAAACAATTCAAAATATACTACATTTACGGAATTAAAATTACGATTAAAATACGGAATTAAATTTAGACACGTGTACGGGAAAATTCATTAATTGCATTTTAAAAAGTTACATAGATAAAAAAAAAGTACATGCATAATAAAGAAAAAAAACTATCGTCGTGCAGTCTTCCGTGCCCACAACTCTTCAATTATATCCTTTTGGAGTTGAATATGAGCATCCACTTGGCGCATGCTGGCAAATTCCTTGAGTCGGCCGGCTTCATCGAGGGGTACCCCCTGTCGTACACTAGGGGTGGCCGTTCCGTGGCTTGGACCGGCTTCATCGTCACTGACCCAACTAGTCAGTTGTACGCCTTCGTCTTCGACGATCATGTTGTGCAGGATAATGCAGGCGTACATTATCTCGGAAACGCATCCGACATCCCACAAACGCGTTGGGCCCTTGATTGCCGCCCATCGAGACTGGAGCACACCAAATGCGCGCTCTACGTCCTTGCGCGCCGACTCCTGTCGTTGCGCAAAGTAGGCCTTCTTTTCATCACTTGTTTGTCGGATCGTCTTCACAAAGACCGGCCACCGAGGGTATATCCCATCCGCCAAGTAGTAGCCCATATCATGCCGGTTGCCGTTGGCCACGAATGAGACGGCTGGACCAACGCCCTAGCACTTCTCGTTGAAGAGGGGAGACGAGTTCAGGACGTTGAGATCGTTGTTCGACCCGGCTACCCCAAAATACGCATGCCAGATCCACAGCCGGTAATCAGCTACGGCCTCGAGGATTATCGTGGGGTTCTTTGACTTGTAGCCGGTCGTGTAGGCCCCCTTCCAGGCAGTCGGACAGTTCTTCCACTCCCAATGCATACAGTATATGCTGCCTAACATCCCGGGGAACCCATGCTTCTCCCCGTGCATCTGCATCAAATTCTGACAATCTTCAGGAGTAGGGCTTCGAAGGTACTGCTCACCGAAAATGCTGATCACGCCCCCACAGAACTCCTTCAGACATTTCAGGGCTGACGACTCACCGATGTGGAGGTACTCATCCCACATGTCTGCCGCGCCTCCGTAGGCCAACTGCCTGATTGCCGCCGTGCACTTTTGGATAGGGGTGTGGCCGGGTCTGCCAGCCGCATCGTGCCTGAAGCGGAAACACATATATTGACGCTCCAATGCCCTAACGATGCGCATAAACAACTCCCTGCGCATTCTGAAACGCCGCCGGAACATGTTGGCGGGAAACCGCGGGTACTCTGCAAAGTAGTCCTCGTACAGCCGCTGATGTGCAGCTACGTGATCCCGATCAATCACTGCTCAGTGGTGGACAACTGGTGGAGGAGGGCGAGGTATCGCCTGTTGTTCCACCATACGCATGTACCGCTCCATCCCGCGGTTCATGTAGGCCTCCATAGCCTCGTTCATCCTCCGTTCGTACTCCTCAGGATCCCCACCACTACCGCTACCGCTACCACCCGCGTGATCCATCGCTCGATGATGCTCTTGAACAGAAAGTTAGAGAGAGAGAAAACTCGTTAAAACAAGTGGTGCAAATGAAAATGAAACGAAAATCGCGTTTATATATGATTTTAAAAAAAAAATTGAAAATCGGCGCTGGCCGATCGGGCCTCCACAATGGCGGCTAGCCGATCGGCTAGCGTTTCGGCCAGCGACGAGCGATCGGCGAGCCCACGCCGATCCGCTCGCCGATTTTGCGCTGGCCGATTGCAATGGTTCTGCTAGCCGATCGGCCAGCGCGACGAATCGGCTAGCCGGTCGCTAGCCGACCATTGCGGATGCTCTTACTGCTATGAAGCTCAAATTTGGATTGTTTACTTAACTAGTTTCACCAAATATCAGCTTTTAGCGAGACTAGATCTAATAGAACATGAATAACGCAGTTTATTAAAGCCCTTGTTATTTTCGGATGGGGAGATAATTTTCGGGTGGGGATCCTTTGTGTATTTTAGCACATTAGCCTTTGTTGTTCCTCATAAACTAATAAAATAATAGTATTATATTTTTTTGATTTATTTTATTAGTTTGTGAGAAACAGCATAACTGCTATGCACGTTACAGGATCCCTAGGCCCACCCTAATTTTCAAAACAAAAAATTCATTTTTCTCGAGTGCAGGTTATTGAAAGCAAGCACAATAATTTTGTTTTCCTAATTTTTGTCACCAATCAATTTTTGGGTTCAATTATTGGTTTTATTTATTTAGTGGAAACTACTATACATTCAGAATTTGATCAAGAAATGCCACGTGATGCTCCTCCATCTTATATTATGAGGAGTTCCCATCCTGTGGGCTAGTTGTTTTCTCATAAAACAAGTGAGTAAAAGCTACTAGTAAACTTAAGGAAAAGACGAGGAAATGACTTGCCTTTTTAAACTCTTATAAAGTTGAATTGAGGGTGCATGAATTTTCAATTGGTAACAACTCCTTAAACAACAAAGAAGGGCGTGGAATGAAGGTGACATGGCGTAACTCGACAAAAATAAATCAATCAATAAAATCGCCAGAGATTTGTGGAAGCAAATCAAGTGATGCATCTTTCTGTGTTTTTTTCTTCATCCCAAACGGCTTTAACCAAAAACGCTCTCCTGTAAAGGACACACCAGCATCCGTGGCCTTGACGGCGACACACTCTCTCACCAACACGTGGATGCCTTTGTTGTAAGAGGCACAGAGAGTACATAGTAAGCATCTTCGGACCTTCCACAATTACTTATAATTACAAAAAACAAAATGAATGCTGTTTCACATATTACAAGAGATGTAAGTCTACAGCAGAGACACAGGGAGAAAACCTTAGAATATGAACGCCAATTCACACTGAATATGATCACAAAAGAAGTCTGTTTTTTACATTTTCTCAGTTTATGCAAAAAACAAACACCATCACATTGGAAATAATCTGGTGCACTACATGGAGGCACTGGTGCCCTTCGTCTATATATTCCTCCACAGAGCACCGTCACATTGGAAAATCTGGTGCTCCGAAATGGAGTCAATAATGTGCAGCATTTCCTTCCCTCGACTCCATTTCTCATACTCCCTTCAACCATGGCCAAAATATACAAATACAACAGATCTTGTCAAGAGAACTGATTGGATGCATTCGATTCAGAAGTTTTTTCTGTTGTTTTGAAGCCTCCCAAATATTGGATTTTGAACTACCTCTCTAGCAGATGGTCTCCGAGCAGGATCAGCATCCATCATGGCCTGAGTATTAAGCCAAAAAATGTGCAATAAAACAACTTGTTAAAATTGGAGCATTTACAGCTTCTATATCTGCACAGTAGCTTCTCAATTCTCATAGGTTTGAATTCAAGTTCAAAATCAAGACAAACAACCCGTCAAAAAGAGCACATTCAGAAAGCGAGAAAGAATAAGGCATGGATCCTCACTGCAACACAATGTTAAGCTAGCTTTCTACATGATTTAGTTTGCTAAAAACCAAGAGCATCTGTTCTATAAAGATTTCACACACCAAAATTAAAACGAGGATAAAATAAGGTGATGATTTGCCCGCATGATTGAGGCATACTAGAATTATATGTTAGCTGTTAATCATAAAATGATAGACCAAGAGAAGGGGAAGTCCCAATCAATTTGAAGCAGGAAGCTTCAATATAATCAGAAGTTAATGTACCTTGATTAAATTCTGGAACTGTATTGAGTGGCCTGGAAGAAGAGGCAGCTTTCCTTTCCTAAGATGGAGAAAGTGGGGACCCGATTCGGGCAAGGGCGACCCCTTCACGATTTCATAGATGGAAGCTCCTAAGGAGAATATATCAACTTTGTCTAGATTATCATAGTCCTCGTTGAGGATTTCTTGGGGCATATAGCGTGCATCCCCCTCTTCAACTGGCAAGCTTTTATCAATCGTAGTTGCACAACCAAAATCACCAAGTTTATAAACTCCCTCTTTTACATAAATATTATCTGGCTTTACATCTAAGTGAGCTATGCCTCGACTGTGTATAAACTGCAGTGCTTTTGCAATCTGTGAAATGTAAAGAACCAAATGACCACAAATCTCCACATATAAAAGTCATAGCAAGGAGTAGTGATTAAGATGGATGTTCATACACTCTATATATACATTTGAACCTTCAAATCACTTCACCACCTCACAACGAAGCAAATCAGAAGAGCTTAGGAAACACAGAAGAGTTAAAATTAGTCACCTGATACATGGCATCTAAAGCTTCTACCTCTGTCAATAATTTGGGTAATGTGTTGACAGAAAGGCTGTGATCACACAACTCCAACTGGATGTAAAGATGCTCGTTTTCAAACCAAGAAGAGTAGTATCCAACTACATTCTCATGATACCCTGAAAGAAATATGATTCATATATTAGTTCGAGAACCTCTAATTTGGTAGGTGTTTGGAATGCATTTGTGCAGCAAACCTAAAGCTGCCAAAGCTTGAACTTCCATCAAAGCCTTCCGCCTGCAAAAAAAGTATTAATAATAAGTGTGCTGCACGTGAAAGTGCGCTGAACACAAGTAGGATGAATTGTTAATATTGTACCTTTCTGTTTCCTGATGCAACTGTTTCATGCTATGTTTCACTGCATACATACAACCTTCAATCCTCTTCAGTACTTTGAAAACATGATTGAAGTTGCCACTGCCAATTTTCTGACAATAATATCAGTTAGAAACATGAGAGAAACATGAGAGAATTTCAGAGTTAGTGGAGAGCAAGGCAATGTTAGTCACTAAACCTCAATTTCATGAAAATCTGTCCGATAGCGTGAAAGGCCATCACCACCAACACCAGCGGAAAAATAACCTGGAGGCAACAAATACAGTGTGTTAAAGGACTAATATAAATTTGTTAATCTCAGAAATAAAATCACTTGGCCTTCTAAGATAAAAGTTAGCATCTACAACAATATAAAATGCTCCCTTTGTCCAAATAAAAGCAACATAATAACAATGCCTGCACCTGCACATTTTGATCTTTGATTGCTAAAAGGATCAACATCAAAGTCTGAAGCATTCTTGACGTATGGATTCTTTAGGCATGGGGGAGGCATAACTCTGCACCTTAATGCCACTGCAGATTGTGAAACGTAACCACCACGACTACTTTGCAACTCAACTGGACTTCCAGTCTTCATCACATCGGTCCTCAAAGTATCATTTCCCAGATCTCCAAATGGATGATAACCAATATCAGGTGATCCAAAAGATGTTTTTAAATCAACATCTGGGACAGCAGTCAGCAGTCACATCGAGCATCAGAAAAATATAAAAACAGATCATTGAGCTCTGAAGTCATTCTAAAAAAGGACAAGGGAGAAAAAATACTCATATAATGGAAAGGAAACATCTATTCCAATGAGCAAGGGCAATTAAAGTTCACAATCAGTTAGTTTCTAGCATGAGCTTTTACCTAAATCCTCTAGTGCAGTGCAGAAGACAATGAGATCAGCGAAATAGTCCTAAAGAATGTTTAAACTGAATAAAATAAACCCAAAGTTGTCACTATATCCAAGATAAATAACCCCAAATTGTCACTATATCCAAGATAAATAACCCAAATTGCCACTATATCCATGATAAATACCCCCAAAGTTGTCACTACATCCAATATAAATAACCCCAAATTGCCACTATATCCATGATACATAGCCCCAAATTGCCACTATATTCATAATAACATCCATCAAACTTGAGTTCACAATCAATTAGTTCATAGCTTGAGCTATTACATAAAAACTCTACTGCAGCAGGCAATGAGATAAGCAAATATTCCTGAAGAATCTTTAAACTGAATAACAGTTGTGATATTCTGGATTCTCATTATTAGGTCTCAGTTCACATAACACCCCAATAGGGTATATCCTCTTTAATTGGCAGGAAAAATCATTTTTTTTTTCATTTCCCTCTACGAATAAATCTTAAAGCAATGCATAGTACACCCAAAAATGAAAAAATTAATGTGAGCACTCACCGAATTTTTGCCGCTTGCTCGTAAGGGTCTTAACTTTCTCAGGTGATTTGGGACATTCAATATTTTCCTTCAACACAAATTGACACTGCGATATCAGCACCTTAAAATTTCACAGAAAAAACAACAAAATCATACCTTGCTCCAATCTAGGTTGCTTCCAATTGCTGGCATCTCCGGAGTGATGTAATCAGGGGTACTGCAAGCAAGAAAAAACAAATCAATCCACAGAAAACCTACACGGATAACTCCCAGATAGTTAAGGACGAGAAAAGAATGAATTTTGACCAGAAGAAATCCTGGCTGAGGATGAAATCTTTGTCGTCGGCATCGAAATCGAGGGGCATGGAGTCGGATTGGGGTTTGGAATCAAGGGGGTTGTGGAAGCGTGAGGGCTTGAGGGAGGCCTGATCCAGCTGGACCATGAAATGAGTGGACAAAGTGCCTTTAACCATGACTCTGCTCGGCCTCCGCCTCTTGGTATTACCGCTCGGTGCCTTATTCCTCATCAACTCTGTCTCTTTATTCGAGGAGATGAGATGAGATTTGGTGTTTCAAATGGGGAGAAATAAATTCAAATTCGCGCGCGTTGGGAGATTGAAGTAATAATAAAGTATTAATAAAATGGAGGAGTGAGTAAGCGAGTGTTGTGAGGTTGAGATTTGAGATGTGTATAAGAATCAGCAAAGTTTGATTATATTAGTAAATGTACCAGCGTGCTTCATAAGCTTTACTGCATGGGCCGGGCCCCACTATGGCACTATATATTGAAAACGAATATGTTGTATGCACGGTGGTTCAACTTTTTTTAAACACGGGTTAGAGCATTCGCAATGAAACGAGCCAGCGACCGCTGTTTATGCGCATTGCTGATGTATTTGCTGCTCGTGACGAATACTTCCTACACGGCCTGACATATTTGGCTGTGTCGGACTCTCTACGTTGCAGAAGTGCACAATGACACTACGACAACTGGCCTATGGCACGAGTGCATACAAACTCGAAAAGCATCTTCGTGTTACCGACACAACAGGACGATAGTGCCTCCAAAGATTTCATCAGGGGGTGATTGTAACTTTCCGAGACAGACCCACCTCCAATTACGCCCAAAAGTTGGTGAACATGCATGAGTATGCTCATGGTTTCCCCAGATTAAGCAAATTTTGGCTTGTGTGACTTGTTCAATGTTTATGTGGATTCGATATGTGTTTCATAAAACTCTGCTATTATATTTTATTTTTATTTATTGATTGAATGTTCGATATCATTTTCAACTTATAAAACTTCCATCATTTTATACTACTCCCACCACGAAATAATATCCACATTTATCATTTCGATCCGTCCACAAAATAATGTTCATATTTGTTTTTTCTTATTTTGGTAAGTGAACCTTACTTTCCACTAACTCATTACACTCCATTCAATTGTAAAATCAATATATAAAAATGAGACTAACTTTCCATAACTTTTTCATCAATTTTTTTCATATTTCTTGAAACTCGCACCGAGTCAAAGTGAGACTTTAAATCGTGAACTAAAAGAGTAGATTAGTTGGAATATGTGAGATGAGGAGAGTAAATCCTAAAATCAGTGCATGGATTCGAAAAATAGAGCAAGAATACAAGCTATATTAGTTGTGATTTTTTAAAGAAATAGCCCATCTTCTACATCATCAATTAAATATCAATTCATCTCCTCCATTATTTTGAAAAAAAGTTGGAATCCATCACCGATACGAAATTGCACCTCGATTTAATTCATGATATTATATAGTACAAATAGTTTTGAAGTTGGGAAATAATTAATATTTTTTAAAGTTGTGTGATATTATCAGGTGTTAAGATAGAGTAAATTTTTGAATAATTAAAGTGCGCAGTGTAATCATAGGTGTGTAGTGGGCCTGGTTATGATTCGGGCCACACAGAAAAAAGACGAAGTGAGATCCATTTTCAGAAGGCAGGGTATGGATTAGCAGTACTACTAAAATTCATTGATGTTTATCTACACACTACACTCCACAATTCAATTAAGCAGAAGCTAGCTACCCACAACCACAACCCCAACCCCAACCCAACCATGTCGGATCAAAAGGTCACTATAATCGACGGCAAAGCTGTCGCCCAAACAATCCGATCGGAGATCGCCGCCGAAGTCAGCCGCCTCTCTCAAACTTACGGCAAGGTCTCTCTCGGATTTGCCTAATTTTTAGCTATGATAATGTCACAAATTCGGAATGCTCTATCGATTGTATGTTTTGATTTCAGGTTCCCGGTCTAGCCGTTGTCATTGTTGGCCAAAGGAAGGATTCCCAGAGCTATGTGAATATGAAAAGGAAAGCTTGTGCAGAAGTTGGAATCAAGTCGCTTGATATCGACCTGCCAGAGAATGTCTCCGAATCTGACTTGATTTTCAAAGTTCATGAATTGAATGCCAATCCTGATGTTCATGGTTGGTAAACTAAATTTGCTCAACACATTGAGTTTATTGGCTTCCATTGAGCACTGTACCTAGAAATGCCTTTTTGAAACTTGTAGAGATGGATTTGATAATTTACCAAATTGACACATTTGCATGTTCGGATTAGTGTTAAAACCTCTGAGTTGATTTGTGAAATCCATGAATTGAATGTTATGTTCATGCTTGGCAAGCTAAATGTGCAAAATAAATGTAGTTTCTGTAGTTTGGATTAGTAGTTAGATATGTGTTTGTTGTTTGTTGTTCGTGCAATCATTTTGTAGCTGTGTCAGCTTAGGTGTAGTGTACCCGGCAATGTTGTTTTAATCTCTTAAAGTATAAATAAATTTCATGATTTGTTCATTTAAAAGTTGAATCTTTTGCATATAGGAATCAGTGTGTTGAGTGAATACTGATTAGCATAAATCCATATGCCTTGATTGTATAATATTTGGATGGTTTTCCTTAGTCTCATCTTAGATAGCAAGATCCTCTCAATGCATACATTGTTGGCCTGAAATTTGAAAGTTGGAAAGACAAAGATTAAAATCATTTCTGTTTGGTTGTTGTAGGTATACTTGTTCAGCTCCCGTTGCCTAAACATATAAACGAAGAGAAAATTCTAACTGAGATATCTCTGGAAAAGGATGTAGATGGATTTCATCCTCTCAACATTGGTAAGTTAGCAATGAAAGGCAGAGATCCTCTGTTTGTCCCCTGCACCCCAAAGGTAATATATGAGTGCACTATGTTAGATGCTACGTAATGCTTTTCCCTTATTTTAACTTTAATTTTTGTTTTGGCATTTTGTAGCATATAAAGGAGTAAATTCTTAATTTATGCGTGCTTTTCTCCCTAACAGGGTTGCATCGAGCTTCTTACCCGCCATGGCATTACTATTAAGGGAAAGAATGCTGTTGTGGTAGGCCGGAGTAACATAGTTGGTTTGCCAGTTTCCTTGCTCCTTCTAAAGGAAGATGCCACCGTCACTATAGTCCACTCTCGTACCAAAGAACCAGAGAGCATTATACGGAATGCTGACATCATCATCGCTGCTGCAGGACAACCTGCTATGGTAACAAGAGTCCTATTTATTAGTACTATTACCAGTTGCCATGTTACAACTTAACTTTGTAATTTGTTTAGTGTTTGCTCATAGTGGCTTTGCTTTTACTCAATTTTCAGATCAAGGGCAGTTGGATCAAACCTGGTGCTACGGTAATTGATGTGGGAACCAATGCTGTGGATGATTCTAGTAAAAAATCTGGTTATAGGCTTGTTGGGGATGTGGATTTTAAGGAAGCATGTGGGACGGCGGGCTGCATTACTCCGGTTCCTGGTGGCGTCGGGCCGATGACTGTTGCAATGTTGCTAAAGAACACATTGGATGGAGCTAAGAGAGTAATAGAGTGTTAGTGTCTCATTTCCCAAACATTAAGATGTTGTGTTGCTAAAGAATTTTGAATCTTTTTTAAGATATGAATAATCGTGTGAATTAGCTACTGCGCACAATAAAAGATGTTGTTAGTTAAATTGTAATGTACTTTTTTAAAAATAATTATTTGAATATTATATTTATTAGTATAATTCTTCGTTGTATTAAAGAATTGTATTTCCTGGAACCATCACTTACGGAGCATAATATAGCTAGCATTTTGACCGAATTGTTATTGGTGCTACAACCGATTACTCCCTTCTCCGTCCCATAAAGTTTTTACTATTTTCATTCTCTCCTACAAAGTTTGTCCAATTGATTTTTTTTTAAAAATAGGTATTAAATACATTCCTAAATTTAGGACCCTTATTCCACACCATTTAATATAAAATCAAACAATTTCTTAAAACTTGCATCGGATCAAACTGAGATAAACTTTATAGAACGAAGGAGTATTAAAATTTAACTATAACGGCATTTTAATTCTAGTACTCCGTATTCAGTTCACATGCTGAAGCTATCAACAAAAAGATTAATAAAATATAATTCCAAATCAATGGACTGGTTTAATTTGTTTCTAATAAACTAAAATTGATCAAAATTGTTATTGCGGAACAGCTCTAGAAGACCATTATATAACCATATACATATACTCAAATTCGAAGTTGTGATGAGTATTTGTTTCGTTGGGGATAAAAGGTTGCGATTGAGATTCATATTTCGATTTTTCATTTTTACAAAGAAAACTGTGATGTCCATTTTTATGGTAGGTGTTGAAAATTTCATTGGTTTTTAGTGGCCATTAGTAAATTGACGTTCACTGAACCATTCAACTTACTACGTATACCTAATCAAATATTTATATAGGTATGGACTAGTATAAGCATGTTGTCACATGATGTTAATAAATGCAAGTGGGAATGTCATAATTAATTTCACATTTGATGAATTCAAGTTTCATCATGCTCCAACATAATAAAGAAATACTATATGTAATTAATTACTTGAAACCTAATATCGTTTACGACAAACTATTTTTTCAAAAAAATTAGAAAATAAAGATGATCATATATTTGCATGTAAAACCTAATTTAATAAAGAAAAACAAGCATTACTATGTGGACATGGTCACTTGAGTTTTTGCTAAATTTTGTACTCCTTGCGATTGACTTGTTCTAAGTGATAGAGAGAGTAATAGTTTGTAGAGCAAGTTGCCTAATTTTCCGGCTTTAAAAGGCTCCATCTTCCATGCCAAAAACTACAAGAAACCAAAAGGAAAAGAAAACAAACTATAAAAGTAAAAATGGCGAACGCTGCGCTTCTCCTGCGCCTCATTCCGGCTGCGTTGTTGGCGGTGGCTATCTTTCTCAGAGCTGCGGATGCCGGCGTTGGCCCAGAGTGGATCCCGTTGGACAATCGGGCGGCCTGCCGGGGATCGATCGCGGAGTGCATGGGCAGCGGCGAGTTCGAGATGGACACGGAAAGCAACCGGCGCATGCTAGCAACCACGGAATACATCAGCTATGGTGCGCTGCAGGCGGACAGGACGACCTGCTCCGAGCCCGGCGCGTCCTACTACAACTGCCAGGAAGGAGGCGGAGCCAATCCCTACACGCGTTCTTGCACCGCTGCCACACAGTGTCGCAGTTGAATAATTAATCAACTATATAAATAATACAAATTTCTACCTTCCTTTCTTTTTCTAATCTTCTCATTGCGTTTCAAATAAATATATAGATGTGGAATTTGATAATTTCGCACGCGTGGGTTGGATACCGGAACTATTTTCACTTTTATTTTACATCAATATTGTAAGAATAATATGCATTTCAAAATTTCAATTATAGCAGTCTTTCCTAAATTTATATCTATAACTTGAATGTGTTCAAAATTATAGTTCAATTAACAAGCTCAAGTGATCAAAAAAGGGCAATTTCATCTCATCTTCAACTTCTGTAAATTAAGAAAATTATACTGCAATCAAATTAATACGAATAAAATAGCGCTTGCAATGAAAACTAGCAAAATTCAAACTTGGCCTTGCTCCAATTCCAGGATGGTGCTCCCTCGTTCACCGCTAATCGCCTTAGAATAGCATAGGCTTCGACAAGGCGTTAAATTTTTCAAATTGCACTGTGGAAGAAAGCAAATGCCCCGGCTTGTGCTCCCGCGACCAATTCGTTTCCCTTATGCAGAAATTGAATGAGAGACCACATTCTGATTTTACCCTCCTCCCTCTTCCGCTCTCTGATTTTCTCTCTACGTGTGTGAGTTACACAATGTGTTCTTCATTCTTTCATTTGATCTTGAGAAGTGTGGCTGTTGTTCTTTGTGAACCGTCGATTGTTCATTCTTTGTGATTACTCTTTTTTATAAAAATATGTTAGTTACAAGGTTGATCACCTTACTCTTTTTTATAGTTCCTTTACACGTATGAAATTGTCGTTAGTTAAATAAAATATTTATTTATTTCAATTAATTTGATCAAATTAAATACGTGTATATTTATGTGAATAAAATAACTTGAATTTTCTTTTAAATCTCACAAACTTTTAACGTGCTTTGAGACTCATTAAATGAGTAATTTCCTTTCATTAGTTATACTTAATTTAAAATATTAATAAAATTTGAATAAAGTCAAGAGACAAGACAAGAAATCATGACTTAAAGTGTGTTAGAATACACCAATCAATGAGCCACTCAACCTATTCGAGTGGTGTGTGACAATATCAGAGGCGGATATATCAGATAAAATCTGATTCGACCATGATCGATTAAAAATAAATAAAAAACCAAATCCCAAGAATCTGATATGGCTCCTTCTATATTAGTCTCAAAAGAATATCGAGTTAATGAGAATATGATTGTGGGCTGTATTCTCTGGCCCAACCTAATTTAATAATAGGTTAACGGGCTTAAATTATCCAAATCATCCACATTCTAGCATCTTAACTTTCCAACTCCAAATTAAGTAGGGTAATGTAGATTTAGTAGCATAAGTAGATGACAAAATATATGGCCATTCATAATTTGAAAATATGAGGCATGGCTAGTGGGCCCTCAAAATAATGAGGAAAAGCCCATACCTTTATCAGACACAGCCTTGATACGTGTGCCATCACCCCATTAAAAAAATGTAGAAGAATAAAAATAAAAATCTATATTCCATTTCACCATTTTACATTTAACCACACAAACGGAAGAGAAAACCCTCCTTATAAATTGCGAAAACATCGTCAACCTCTTCACTCCACTCCCCCATCTCGCTAATCGCTCTTTTAAATCTCACTTTTTTTTTTCTAATTTATTTTCTCAATTC
Organism: Salvia hispanica; assembly: GCF_029641045.1. Lineage (NCBI taxonomy): Eukaryota > Viridiplantae > Streptophyta > Magnoliopsida > Lamiales > Lamiaceae > Salvia > Salvia hispanica. The sequence continues at coordinate 18,416,827 of NC_142697.1, forward strand.
AATGGCGGAATCGGAAGCCACTCCGCTGCCCTCCGATCAACTTGTAATTTATCGATCTCTTAGATGTTGTGATTAATTATTTGATTATCTGTTTAATTCAATTTGGAGAAATGTGTTAATGGATCGATGATTTGGTAATTGAAGGTTTTGGAAAATGAGGAGAAGAAGCTGAAATATCTGGATTTCGTGCAAGTGGCGGCGGTGTACATCGTGGTATGCTTCTCGACGCTCTACGAATATGCCAAGGAGAATTCCGGTCCGTTGCGGCCCGGAGTTCAGACCGTTGAAGGAACCGTCAGAACCGTCATCGGACCGGTCTACGAGAAATTCCATAATGTTCCCTCCGACCTCCTCAACTTCATCGATCGCAAGGTTTCCTACTAATTATTCAATCTCTATTTCATCTTGTTTTTAACGTCACATTTTGCCTTTTGGGAACAATCTTCACTTTTAAATTGAATCCAGTGTTTGTGAAAATACAACTGAATCCGCCTAAACTTTTTTACTTTATAACAAGGTGCTGAAGGTCGTCTTGTTTTTAACGTAGAGCTTTGAACATAAAATAATTATGTTCGCGAAAATTTTACTTATAAATCTGTGTTTTTATTTTTGTTGGTGAAAATTCTGGATCTACATGCGTTTATATATTTTGTTTTACAATATTTCAAATCTAGTCCTTGCACGCACAAAAAAGGTTAATTATTATACCAATTTAATTTGGTGAAGCTCATCTTGTTTTTATCGCAAACTTTTGGACCTTCTGCCATATGAATATAAACAACTACTATTTCTACTAGAATACCAATTTAAATTTTATTTTTTATATTTAAAATGTTTTTATATTGAAGTAATACTCAATTATTTTAATTAATAGTATATGATTAAAATGTACCTATGTAAATAGCCATTTAAATCACTAACTTTGGTCAAGACTTGGTTTTTCTCACAAAATTTGAAATCCACTAATTAAATCACGAAGTTTCAATTTTTCTAGTTTATCCCATTGGTTTAATTTTATGTGGAATTTTTGCATCTCTTTCATTGAAATCCACCTTGAAATATCAATCGTAACTTTAAGATCATGTGATTACACTTTGAATTATACACGCATCTTTTTCGTGATTGAAATCTCAATTCATCTTGAAACCTCCATCCACGTCAACAAAGATTCCATCTAAAATTCGACCCATGGGATAAACTAGAAAAACTGAAACTTCGTGATTTAATTAGTAGATTTCAAACTTTGTGGATAGACCAGATTTTGACAAAACTTGGTGATTTAAATAACTATTTTAAATGGATGGAAGAAGCAATATTTTAGCATTATCATTTCAGTTCATTTGTTTGATCTGTCACGTGACGTGCAGGTGGATGAGTCCCTGATTGAGTTGGACCATCACGTGCCGGCTCTACTAAAGCAGCTCACAAGCCGAGCTTGGGCCGCGGCCCAGGGGCTGGCATCAGAGGTACAGCGAGACGGCTTAGCCGATACGGCTTCAAACATGGCTAAGAACGCATGTGCAGAGTATGGGCCCACAGCCAAGGCGCTCTATGCTGACTACGAGCCCATGGCGGAACAGTACGCTGTGGCTGTTTGGCGTGCACTGAACGACCTCCCGCTGTTCGCTCAAGTGGCGCACATCATGGTCCCGACGGCCGCACATTGGGCCGAGAAGTACAATCAGGGAGTGTCGGATGCGGAGGAGAAGGGCTACGCGCTGTCGCGCTACTTTCCAATGATCCCCGTCGAGAGGATCGCCAAAATGTTCGGGGCAGAGACCGAGCCGGATGTTTCCAACAACGTTGGATACGTCACCGTTTCTTAGTAGTCTTCGTGTCTTGTTTGGATGGATTGTAGTAATTTTTGTGTTTCGATTGCATGATCATCCAATGCTTCCATGTATTGTTTTGAGATTTGGATTGAATTTAAATATCTCTAATTGAGTCTATCTTGTTGCCTTATTATCTGTGTTACCAGCAATAGTATATGTTTATTTTTACCTTGTTAGCTTTTACTTACTTTGTCTATTTAACACATAGCCATTGTTTCAAAATTGAAAATGCATAATGCATAAGAATTTTTAAACAAGGGACTGCACAATATCGAATTGAAGGCTGTACTCAATAAGACTATCATGAATTGAATCCAGATCGAGTTAACACAATCTACATCTCAAATGTGATCATGAACAAAGTTGAAGTGCGAGGAAACGTCATAAAAGTTTAGAAATATGGAAAGTAAATAAATGATAAATAGAACCGTTGATATATATAGTAGCTAAATAGAAAAAAAAGTTCAAAACGTAAGAACATGGTTTAGAACTTTACTTTTGTTGGGTTTATATTTTTTTTTCTTTGATTGAATTATGTATCAATAATTTTTTTCTAAATAATTATCATTTTAAAATTTTAAATAATTTTTTTTATGATAAGCATACACGTATAAAAATAATGAATATAACTTTTAAGTGATTGAATAAATAAATTTTTACATATAATTGAATTTTTTTTTACTAACTTTTAAAAGTTTAGAAAATTAATGAAAGTTGAAAATAAATAATGAGAATTAACTCATTTCAGTTTTATGGAGCTCAGGTTAGTTTTGGGTCAAGCATACTTGCTGGTTGTGTGTGTTTTTTTGAGCAATAAATTTAAGCCTACCCGGTTGAATTGAAATCAGAATGGCCTTTCATCTTGAACTTACATTTTCATAAGGTGGGCCTTCCTTATTAATCAAAACCAATTTTCTTTTGGATCCTTAACATTTCCTTCCAATATCGGCTAAGCCTAATAATTTAATTGGAAATAAAAAAGTTTATTAAAGTAGCCTAAAGTTGAAACATTAAATATGGGCTAGGAGTGAAGTTGAGTATGCTATATGTGGGCAATGATTATTGACAAGGTATTAACATGTTTCCAACTAATTAAACCATGATCATTATTAAGTCCACGCAATCAACATAACTAAAAATCCATGCATAATTGGTATTCATAACTTTCCACTTGAGGCGAGCATGCATTTTCATTAAAAGTGCACACACGGATGTCCGGTTATGTAGAGCTCGACTTCTCATCATTTTCGAAGAAGCACATGATTAACTTCTTTTATTTATAAATGTTGATTTCTTTACTTTTATCTGCATTTTAAAATTCACACTTTTACCTATGTTTTATATTAAAAAGAATTGACCTAGAGATATTGAAGAAATGCTCTAACTTCTTAGGATGAAGCGAGTATTTTTACACCACCAACGTTTCAAAAGTGTCTTTATTGTTGGTGGTTCAACTATAAAAGTGTCTTAGGACGAAGTGAGTATTTTAAAATATTGTTGGTAATAAAATTTTCAAACTGACACTGCAATCTTTTACAATAGATAGTCAAAGTTTATATAGGTAGTGAAACGTGTCATACTATTGAAAATCATAGAATTTATCAAAAAAACTATTGGAAATCATAGATGAGATATATATTTGCTCTGTCCCACAATAAGATTCTCTTTTTGAATTTTGGTTCATCCGAGAGCATCCGCAATAGCGGAAGTCAGGTAGGACTAGCGGGATGTCCGCGGGGGTGTTTGCAGCAATAGCGGACGTCAGGTAGGACGACAGGTAGAACGTCCCGAAGTAGGATGAGCTTTCGTCCACGCCCGAAACCGGACATCTGTGCTCTTGTCTGCTGTTGCGCGGATAGGACGTCCCAATTTTTTTTTTTAATTTATTTATTTATTTATACTCAATATTTACAACTCATTGCATTTCATTTTTTGTATATTTGATAAATACCAACAATTAAAATGAATTAATCGTATATTTCAATTTATTTTATTAGCTAGGGCGTCGGCTAGTCCTAGTGCTAGGCTATTATTGTGCAATGAGATGTCCTAGTGATGTGACAGTGTAGTGGGGTGTCCTAGTGACGTGACAAGAGGTGTTTTTGGGATGTTTTAGTGCTAGGCTATTGGGATGTCCGTCCTACGGTGGATGCTCTTAGTAAGAGTCTCTTTTCACTTTTACTAAATGAAAATAGGTCTCATAAGTAACTAACTCATTGCACTCACACTCATTATAAAATTAATATTTTTTTCATCCCAAGATAGTTGAGTCATATTTTGTTACAGGGATATAAAAATATTGTTTCAACTACCTTGGGACGAAGAGGGATATAAAAGTGGAACACATATTTCACTAACTTTTTATAATATTTTTTTTATATTTCTTAATACTCGTGTCGAGTCAACTATAAACTCATATTGTATGATGAAGATATTATTTATATATATAAAGATCTACAAATCACAAGTTTTGCTCAAACATTGTGCACATTTAAGAAAAATCTTGATATAAAATTAAACTTTCACTTTATAAAAAATATGTCTCCCTTTTTTTAGTCTATCTCTACGAAGATGAAATAATTTTATCTCTATTTTTTTTTCTACTTAATACACAAAATAATTTTACATAAAAATCACATGACATTCAAAATTTATGACATCTTTATTGGGATAAATAGGGTATTTTGTAATTCTTAGAATTACAAATTATAAAGAAAAGTAAAAATAAATAAAAATCTAGAAAGTAAAATTGAAGTATTGGACGTGTGAAGGAATGACTTAAAATGAAAAGGTATATATAAATTTAATGGTTGAATATTATTTCCTCCGTCCCATAAGAATATGCACTCTTTCCTTTTTAGTCCGTCCCATAAGAATATGCACATTCCAATTTTAGAAACTCTTTTATCTCTAATAAGGTGAGACCCATTCCCTACTAACAATATTTTAATTATTTTTTCTCTATACCCCTCTCTTACTTTATCAATTTTGCATTAAAACCCGTATCGAATCCAAAGTGCATATTCTTTGGGCACGGAAGGAGTATTCAATATTTTGTCATAGACTCCATATTCAGTTAATATACTGTAACTACAACCTCGTATAAATGAATGTGTCACTCTACACTGGCTTCATATAAAAATACTCCCTCTATTCCCTCTATTCCATAGTAATGGAGGCAAAACTTTTCGGCACGGAGATTAAGAAAAATTGTGTTAGGTGAGTTAAGTAAAGAAAGAACAAAATGGAAAATGAAAAAGGCAGAGAGATGAATAGAGAAAAAAGTAAAAGAGAGTAAAGTAGGTGTGGAAAAATGTGTTGATTTTTACTAAAAAAGGAAATGACTCTATTGAACGTACCAAAATGGCAAAATGACTCTATTACTATGGAACGGAGGAAGTATATCACAGTGTTAACTTAACGATAACGAAGATGTTAGGTGACAGTCATTTCTAATTGGCGTGACATGCATGTGAAAATGTCGTTTTATGTTGACTTTCTATACTCACAAGAAAATATGGCATATACTATTTAACTCGGCTGTGACGAGTATCAAATTTAAGTTTGTGCGGAAAATTACTTCGTAAATATGGCAAATGTTATTTAACTCGGCCGTGACAGAGTGTCAATTTAAAAGTGGTGAGGAAAATTATCCTGTTACGTCATTTTTTTTCCGTCTTTAAAATATAGAAATATATATTTATGTTACTGTTACTTTATGTTCAATATATTTTATAAAATACATTTGAATTAAAATTAAAATCTAATTAAAAGTTCATGAGTTACCAAGTAATTGTTGACTCTAAATTAAAACCAAGCCACCCTACACTAACCCAATACCTAACCATTATTAACACACACCACACACTGTAGAGCCTTAAATTCACTAAAACCGTTCTCTCCTAATCCCCGCCCTTTCAACACCCACAATTTTTTTAATATAATCATAAAAATAATCGATTTCTTGCTTTTTCTGTCATAAATTGCATAAAGAATTAACTACTCCGTTATTACAAAAGAAGATTGCCTATATATATACAATCCATTTCCCGCAATCATTCACTTTTTCATCTCCCCTCACTCTCATTTCTTTCCTTTCTCTCTCTAGCTTGCACATAATATAGTACTAGTAACTTTTTGTCTTGGTGGAGGGAGGATTTTTATAAATTCTCGATTGAAATTCATCATTTTTGAGGTTTGTGTTCGTTGAATTTTTGGATCAGAGGCTATGGTGGAGACGAGGCGAAGTTCTTCTGGCGCCAAGCACGCACTCAGTGATCCCTCACCTGCTCCGACCAACGCCAAGCGATCCAAGGTTGAATCTTTAATTTTTTCCCCCTTCTTCCCTTTTGGGATTTTTGGTGATCCGTTTGATTGTTTCCTGTGCTTGATGGCGGTTTTGAATTCTGTGTGCATGCAGGCTGCGGAGGCGCCCGTGGATGATTCGTTGGCGGCAAAGGAAGTAGCGGGCGCTGCTCCGGCGAAGGATTCAGCGGCTGGATCGGCTGATCTGTCTGGAGGCGGCGGCGGGAAGCAGCCGGATGACGTGGCGGCGGCTGAAGGTGATGATTCCTCTCTTTTCTTTCCTTCTTTTTACATGACTTAGAGTTCTTTGCATGTGGTGGGATTTTAGCTCGTTTAGGGGTTTTGGTGAATTCTCGAAAATTTACTTGTGTTTTGTTGGTAATTGTTAGCGGTGGCTGCAGGTTCCAATCTAGATACTGATAAAGGGAATTCGATTTTGATGCCTGCAAATCGCGGGCGGAAGCGGCAGCTGAAATCTAATGAAGCTGGAGATGCATGGGGAAAACTCCTATCTCAATGTTCACAGGTGTTTTGTGTGTGTTATTTATCTTGTGAATGAAGTATGGTTACAAAGATTCTTGATGTAATTGCAATATGAATTGAGAAAAAAAGATTTTTTCTGTAGGTGCAATATGTAGTACTACTATTGTAGGGGTCTACGAAAGTAGGCATGTTTTTTATGGGATGGAGGGAGTATGTTATTCTGCAACGGCCGGGTCCCTGTAGAATGGGATTCACAACAAATATGTTGTTTTGGTTGTTTCTTATAGGCATTTGTAGTGGATTGTTCCTATTGTCATTTTCTACTGTTAATGTTTACTGACTTTTGTCTGTCGGATTATGTCCAAGTCTGAAATTTGACGTCTGGTAATGTAAAAGCAGGGTCTTTGGAAAAATAGAGATCTCTATCTGATGTCGTTGAATGGTGAAAGTACCCCTTTCTGTATATTAGGTCATGGAAAGAACTTTATTTATCTCAATATGGAATTGGAAACTGTCTATGTCCATTGAAAGTAGTATGCGTTATATGCTCAAAAGTTGAACTTGGGCTGGTCCTTTATTGGAAGTGATGGATGCAAGACAATGTTGTTTGTCTCATGCTGATAAGTGAGGTTTAAGTGGTATATTTTTTTTTGGAATCAGTGTTGCTAAGCTTTGTGCCCGACTAGTTAAAGTTTAACAAGTCCATCAATGAGGGTTTAGTTACACTCTTGTTTATAGCAGATTAGCAGTTCTCTATCTTAATTTGTATGGTGCAATTTTCCCATCCAGAACTCCCATGTTGTTATGCATCGCCCTACTTTCAGTGTTGGTCAAGGCCGCCATTGTGACTTGTGGGTTGGGGATCCAACAGTCAGTAAGCTGTTGTGTTATCTGAAGCACGTTGAGTCTGAGGTATGTTGTGATTCTTTGTTAACGTGGTAACTAGGGCACGGATTCCTATTATCATGCTTCCTGATTATATACTTGTTTTTTTACACCTTTATCCAAATTCACAGGGAGGGGAGTCAGTTACATTGCTTGAAATCATTGGGAAAAACGGAGCTGTCCATGTAAATGGAAAGGCTTATTTCAGAGATTCCACTATCCCTTTAAATGGAGGTGATGAGGTGGTCTTTAGCTCCTTAAATAAACATGCTTATGTATCCTATCACAACATAATTTTGTTCTATTTCTGTGGTGTTGCAATTGTAGTTTTTTCGCCATATTGTTCATTCTGGTTGGTAGAATATAGCAACTACTGTACCTGTTTATTTCCTTCACATATTACTAGATTTTCCAACTTCTTGACAACACTGGTGAATTGACAACTACCGTGCCGCCTTCGGTAAGCATATTAGAAGCTCATGGTGGATCTACTAGTGGATTACATATTGAAGCTACATCAGGTGAAACTTCTACAGTTTCTGTTGCGTCAACTCTGGCCTCACTCTCGCATCTCACTAATGAATTGTCTCTCATTCCACCATCTTCTCGGAATGGTGAGGATGTGCAACAAGGGTCTGAAATACCATCAGTGCCTTCTGCTTGCGAAGTGTCAGACAATTGTATTATTGACACTGAAATGAAAGGTGCCCCTGCCTGTAATGACGATGTTTCTGGAGCAGTTATTCAGAGTGCTGGTGCTCCATCTTCTGAAATTGCCAATGATAACTTGAACAATGATGCTCAAAATGGGAAGATTGTAGGCGAAAACAATGACTTAGGACCCGTTTTACATTTTTTAGCAGGTCCATCAGCTTCTGACTTTAAGACAGGACTATCAAGAATTCGTGATATGCATAGCAGAGGCAGAGATCTGTTGAAGTGTCCTCGGCCTGCCATTCCACAGTCATCAAAAAGAGAAAAAATCAAAGAGTGCATACAGCAAGGATTAATAGATGTGGAAGATCTGGATGTTTCGTTTGAGAAATTTCCTTATTATCTAAGGTATACGTCAATATGTCAATAAACTGCAGAGATCTTGGTTATTATGTACTACGATACTTTTACCACTGATAGACTTGCAGCCATTTTAAATAACTAGGGTTGATTATCCATTTACTATGTCGGATGCTTACTTCAGTGCTTGTTTTCCTCGACAGCGAGACCACTAAGAATGTGCTCATTGCTTCGGCATACGTACATTTGAAGTGTAGCAATTTGGGAAAGCTTTCTTTAGAGCTCCCGACAGTAAGCCCAAGAATCTTGCTGTCAGGTCCAGAAGGTAATATATCTCCTTGCTTTGAGTATGTTTCTTCCTTGTTTTTTTTATCTTGACCATCACATTATGTATTTTCTTCACAGGTTCGGAAATATTACAGGAGACGTTGACTAAGGCGCTAGCTAAATTTTTTGGCGTGAGGCTCCTTATAGTTGATACAATTGCATTATACGGTGTAAGTTTCCACTATAAATATTTTGGAAAGAAAAAGTGTCTTTTTTTGCAATGAAATTTTCTCATTTGTGAACTAAAAATTTGTTTAGGGGCCAATAACTAAGGAAGTTGATTCCCTAAAAGAAAGTCCAAAGCCTGAGAGAGCTAGTGTGTTTGGTAAGCAAACTACTGCTGCTGTACACTTTAAGAAACCAGCGTCATATGTGGATGCTAATATCACTGGGGGTTCTGCTATAGCCTCTCCTGTGCAGCCTAAGTGTGAAGCATCTACTGCCACGTCAAAGAGCTACACTTTCAGAAAAGGTATGCTCAAAGCTTTTTCCCCAAATTTAGGTTTTGGATTCCTTATGTTAAGTGGTAAAAGTGGACTTTGACAGGTGATAGAGTAAAGTTTTTGGGCGTTTCCCCCAGTCAAATTCAAATTAGGTAAAGTATGGAAATCTGTTCAAATTTGCCGATGATGTATATCTCTGATTAATGTTTCTGTCTCATGTACTCGTGAAGTGTCCTGTCATTTTATTGGATGTTGGTTGCATGAAATTGCACAATTTACACAAATTATTAATCGAAATATCCCCTTCTGATGTCACCTCATGTTTGAATATATCTGCAAAATTATGAGACTAATTATGAGAATGCAGGGTTGACGATCTGTACCAATTGTTTGGCATGATAGTATTGATGTGTTGTGACTTGTGATTTATCATCATTTGTATGTGAGACAGCATATGCTCTTGTGCAGAGGGGGTCCAACTTATGGTTCCAGGGGTAGGGTGGTTCTTACATTTGAAGGAAACGGCTATTCTAAAATTGGGGTTAGATTCGATAGACCAGTTCCCGAAGGTAATGATCTCGGGGGACTCTGTGAAGAAGGTCATGGTTTCTTTTGTTCTGGTAATACTTGCTCAACTGGTTTCTGTTATCATGTCTTATTTATCTTCCGTACCTTGAATGTGTGAAGTTGTAATTGTGATTATTTTTCTTCATGTGCAGCTGTCTCCCTAAGTCTTGAAATCCCTAATGGTGATGACATTGATGAGTTTGCCATTACTGAGCTCTTTGAGGTAAACTTTGTTGCTATGCAAAATTTGAAGTATTTAGCACTAGAATGCATTCTTTTATGTTGCATAACTGTGGTTGTCAATAATATTGTACATATATCATAATTTTTTTAGGTTGCTTCCAAGGAAAGTAGAAGGGGGGGCTCTTTAATTATGTTTGTCAAAGACATCGAGAAATCAGTGATAGGGAATCTGGAGGCCTATACAGTCTTTAAAATGAAGCTCGAAGCTTTGCCAGAAAATGTTGTTGTGATAGCTTCACATACTCAGGCGGACACCCGAAAGGACAAAGTGTGTGATAATCTTTAATTTGGTATTTTTACATAAAAACACATGCACACAGATACTTTTGTTTATATAATTTAATGACTGCAATTCACATTTTTTAATTTAGCCTCAACCTGGTGGATTTCTTGTAACAAAATTATCCAACCAAACAGCACTCTTCGACCTTGCTTTCGGGGTATGTGTTAAATGAACTTTGTGTCCTTATTCTGTGTTAATATTTTTAAGTTGCATGCAATTTTGCCTTCAATGGAGAACAGTTTTTGATGTGTTCGCATTTCCCCTCTGTCGAGCTGTTAAACTTCTCTTCACAAAACACATTTTATTTTTTGATAGGATCATTATAATAGATTGCAAGAGAAAAATAAAGAGGCCTTAAAAAGTATGAAGCAGCTCAGTCGTCTTTTCCCAAACAAAGTGACAATACAGATTCCCCAGGTAATCATGATTGTTGGCTTCCATATGATGCTACGTTGGTTATTTCAAGAGAAAGTACTGACTGCTACTCAAATATGACAGGATGAAGCAATGCAGAAAGACTGGAAACAAAAGCTAGATCGTGATGTCGAGACGACAAAATCACAGTCAAATATTGCCCTTTTCCGCTCGGTTAGTCTCACCGTTCCTTTATTCTTTCATATGTATGTCTTTTGACTTTGCTGCAATATTGATACTTGAACAGACTTTTTTGTATTCTTTCTTGGCTTAGTATTTTGTTTCTCCCTTTCTTATAAAATTTCAGGTTCTAAGTCGGAGTAGTCTTGTTTGCCCTGATTTGGAAACATTATGCGTTAAAGATCAAGCTTTGTCTGGTGAAGGTCAGTTATAACTTCACTTCAAATCTCTAAATAAAGTGCGTCATTTTCAATTGGAAAATCCTTGATTCTTGTTTAAATGGTGATAGATGTGGAAAGAGCTGTTGGCTGGGGTTATGCTCATTATTTCATGAACAACATTCTACCAACATTCATTGATAAAAAAATAGTTATTTCAAGTGCAAGGTAAATATGTCTCTACTATTCCTGTTGCCACTGTAAGGAGCCCGAGAATAGGATTTGGTTTGGGATTAGAGTCTCAGCAAGTACTATTCTTTTTGCACTATATTGCAGTATCAAATATGGGCTCGACATTCTAAAAGCCATCCGAGATGAGAACAATAGTTTGAAGAAATCTCTCAAGGTGAAGTTTGGAGTTTTCTCTTTATGTTTGTTGTAAATTGAACTGTTTCGCGTAACATGGTAGTATGGTACATGAAAATAACTTTTTGTGTTTCAGGATGTGGCTACTGAGAATGAATTCGAGAAAAGGATTCTTGCTGAGGTCATTCCACCTGGTGATATTGGAGTCAGTTTTGACGACATTGGAGCGTTGGAAAATGTGAAGGAAACATTGAAGGAATTAGTGATGCTACCTCTGCAAAGGCCAGAACTGTTCAACAAAGGACAACTTAGAAAAGTAAATGTGTTTTGTGCTTAAAGCATAGGAAGAAATGAGCCTTCTTCTTTTCACTTTTTATAAAATAGTTATGTATTTGTACTAACTATGTCGCTGACAGCCTTGTAAGGGAATATTGCTCTTTGGGCCCCCCGGTACAGGTAAAACAATGCTTGCAAAAGCTGTTGCAACGGAAGCTGGTGCTAACTTCATCAATATATCCATGTCTAGCATCACGTCAAAGGTAAGGTTTTCGCTAGTCCTTGAATGATTCTTAGTCATTCTCCTTTATTTTTCCTTATATGTTGCTGATAGTAATTACTTTGCACTCAGTGGTTTGGTGAAGGGGAGAAATACGTGAAAGCAGTCTTCTCCTTGGCCAGCAAAATATCACCTAGTGTTATTTTTGTTGATGAGGTCGGTCAAAATCTCTTTTATTTATTGTTGTTGTGATATCATTTAATTATGGTCTTCTTGATAAATATTCTCATATACGTCGTCATAGGTTGACAGTATGCTAGGGAGACGGGAAACCCCGGGAGAACATGAAGCAATGCGTAAAATGAAAAATGAATTTATGGTTAACTGGGACGGCTTGCGTACAAAGGATAAGGAACGGGTGTTGGTACTTGCAGCAACAAACAGGCCTTTTGATCTAGATGAGGCAGTAATCAGGAGGCTTCCCAGGAGGTGATACAAACAATATTTCAATTATCTAAACGAGAAAACACTTCTGTCAGTTCTTTTGATCTATTTATAATTTGAGCAGGTTGATGGTCAGTCTGCCCGATGCTCAAAATAGGGAAAAAATCTTAAAGGTGATATTAGCCACAGAAGAGCTAGCTCCTGATGTGGATCTTGAAGCAGTTGCGAAAATGACCGAGGGGTATTCAGGAAGTGATCTAAAGGTTTGTTTGTGTTTCCTCTTAAGTCCGAAATATTTTTTCGGTTTTGGCTTGTAATCTTGTCAAAATTCTTTTTCTGACTTCATTCATTGGGGAAATGTGTCTGTTTCTTAGAATCTTTGTGTGGCAGCTGCACATTACCCGATAAGACAGATTTTGGAGAAGGAGAAGAAGGTATATTGGCTTTATTAGAACTTTCTTCCCACTTTCTGTATTTTCTATGCGTTAGATATAAAGAATCGCTTTGTTGCTTCTGAACTGTTTGTTGTTTTGATGGCTAGCATTGTATGTCATATTGGTTGTCACTTACAATAGAAGTACTGTTCAATATTGTAGGATAAAGCTTTGGCACTAGCAGAGAACAGACCAATGCCTTCATTGCATAGCAGTTCAGACATTCGGTGCTTGAGTATGGATGACTTCAAACACGCACATGAACAGGTACATATACAATACAAAACGATGAAATAAATACCATATCTATGCTCTGATGTTGAACGTTCCCGAATAACTTTTTTCCAAAGTATAAGCTACAAAAGCTTGTTCACGAACTCCTTAACTTGCAGATGCGTTGGTTGTCTTAAACTTGAATTTTCTTCCATTTGTACTTGCCTCGAGTATCTCTTCTCGCATATTGTTTTTTGGTTCCCTTTTTATTTGTACTCTTTATCTAATGATTAAACTGCATAAAACACAAAAAGGTTTCAATTCATTGAGATTTTCAAACTTCGAAGTATTCATGGCTTTCATTTTCTTTCTTTCACATCACATCTTGAATGCAGTTGTCTTACTGTAACTTATTTTTCAAAATTTGGAAGTATGGAAAGATACATAATCTTGTTTTCTTGCCTTCGAGTAGGTAATTTTGTTTAGTGTAAATGCTCCTAGATGCAGATTGTATGATTTACTTTTCATTCCCTTGAAATGATAATGAATAATAACATTGGTGTATTGGATGGAAATGTAGGTATGTGCAAGTGTTGCATCAGAATCACGAAACATGAACGAGCTTCAACAGTGGAACGAACTATACGGGGAAGGTGGATCGAGGAAAAAGGCTTCATTTAGCTACTTCATGTAGAGGGGGAGATAGAGGAGCTGTATAGTATATTACATCCAGGCGGGTTCTTTTTTTTTCTTTTTTTTTTTTCCTTTGAATGAGTCGGGGTGCTGCTGCGCACATGAAAATCGGATCACAGGTTCGCATGACCTATAAAACCTCAGCATTGTGCATTAGTTCATGAGTAATTTTGTCATCACCAGATAAGAAACTGTTGTATTCTACAGATTTTTCCTTCTTCATGATTGATTGTCTGTATATTATTGTTGAATACAATAAATATATTCCAAATTTACATCTCTTCCAATGTCATCCCAAGTAATTGGTGGGACTGGAGGAGGTGTTGGCGTTGAAAATATGGATTAAATGTGGAGTGTTTCCCAGTTTTTAATTAAATGCCTAGCAGCCTTTGTTTTGATACCTTATTTTCTTGCATTTGTGCGTTTGTATTTGAGTTTCTCTTTGGATGAATTTAGATCCCTCTTGATACGATGGAATGGAATAAGAAAAGAATGTAACGAACTACATTCTGTTCTCTTTGCTTGAGTAATGCTTCATCCATTCTATAAGAGTATAAACTACATTCTGTTCTCTTTGCTTGAGTAATGCTTCATCCATTCTATAAGAGTATAAACGGGCACGGATTTTAATACATAATTGGTAAAGTAAATTGGGGTAGAAAGAAAAAATAATTACAATATTGTTAGTGGAGAATGAGTTTCACTTCACTAAAAAGAAAAGAAGATTTTTTTTTTAAAAATTAGAAAATGCATACTCTTATGAGATGGAGTAAAAAGAAAATATATACTACTCTTTCCGTCCCATTATATGTGAAATATTTCTTTTTGGGCACAAGTTTTTAGGTAGTGGTGTTTAGTTAAATGAAGAGAGAATAAAATATGGGAACAAAGTAGAAGAGAGAATAAAGTAAGAGAGAGATAGAGTGTTGTTTTTTGCACGACCTAAAAACGAATACGTCTCACTTATAATGGGACGATGAAGTACATTAGAAATTATCACAATAAAATATGAGTAGTAATTTCTTTTCTTCAATTACGGATACATTTTAAGAGCGTTTCGGTGGAGGAGCTTGACCCACGATGCCGGGGAGGCGGAGCATGGTGGTGATGATGGGGAGGACCCGAGGAGGAGCATGATGGTGGTGCTTGGGGGGAGGAGCATGACGGCGGTGGTGCTTTGGAGAAGGAGCATGGTGGCAATGTAGAGGAGGAGGAGCATGGTGGTGGTCCTGGGGAGGAAGAGCATAGCGACGATGATTTCTTGGTTCACCATGGCTTTGAGGAGAAGGAGCATGACAACCACGGCAGTGGCTATGGTGGTAGCTCTTGAACGACTCTATATTCGATAACATCTCATTATCTTCATTGTTTTCATTTGTATTTGAATCTAAAATTGATGTACTTTTGTCTAAATCACGGGCTAGAGATGGAGTCATCACAAGAATCAAGAACTCAAGAAGAACTAAGACAGAAAATGTATGAGACATTTTGTTTCATAGATATTTTTTATGAGAAAATAGAAAAATGCTTATGATATTTTATAGTGGATGAGAATAGTACTAATAATATTCCAGTTTGTGGGTCAATAATATTAAATGCATATCATAAGAATTTTGCTTTCCATTTATATGAAGCAAATACCAAGATTTTAAAAAATTATAGAAAATGCTTGACCATTTATTTGACTTAGCTAGTCTTTATTGTACATTTTCTAACTTTTTCGTACAAAAAATCTTCACAACTTAAGTAAGAAAACATTAATTACTATTGATTTACATTCGAATTTTCTAAAAAATAATTACTCTCATAAAGTATTTTAAATATTTATTTTGATATGCACAGAATAAGATGCAATATGGATCACACAAATTAAGTATTTTAGGATAAATTACAAAGACATAAATAGTTTAAAAAATTGATTTTCAGTAAGAAATAAAATAATATAAGTAAACTAATAAAATTTAGAAGAAAAGAAAGTTGGATTAGCAAATTACAAAAAAGTATATTATTCTCATTAAGAATTGAATCATGGGCCTTTTGGTTCAATTTGTAATCTGAAATAGTAAAAGAAAATATTATACTCCGAATAGACTATCAAAGTATTTTCCAACTTGACTATAAAGAGCAAATAGGTTCTCCAGATAGTCCGAGAGTTCATTTTCTAGTTTGCTTAATTCTTGAAATGATGTCTTTGAATATTGAGATTGATTTTATTATGAATATGAGTAGCTAATTATATTTTTAGGATTGTGATGATAATACCTAGCTCTAGTAAATAGTTTGAATATCCTTGTGCTTATTTACATTAATTTGAGTCAGTGTTTGTAGTTGGCTTTGCTATAATATTCGGAAAATAGTAGCTTAGCTTGAATTAAAGGATAATCAACATCTAGATTAATCACATTAGAAAGAAGTGACATCTTATGTGAGGGTTTTGATCTTAGGAACTATTGGGTGTTAGACTTGAAGCATTTAAAGGGGACTTCGTGTTAGAGTTTAATCCATAGGTTAGGTGCACTCGGGAAATGGCTAGTTTACTATAGTGATCGTCTAACAATTCTAGAGACATATAAAATAGAGGTTATGAATTGATTAATTCGAAAGTATATCTTTGTTATTGGATCCTACAATTATACCTTCCACCATATCTTACATTAGTTTTTATTGAATCATTTTATCATCTTAGAATTTAGTAAAACAAAACTCTTCTAAATCATCTAAATTGTGAATGATCCTAACTTCAGTAATTAAGTTAGCCAAATAATCTCTGTGGATATGACACTCTTACCTTTCCCAACACTACAATAGCCTCGTACACTTGCAGTAATATCTTTTAAATTAAAGGTGAGTCATTGTGTAGCATTTACTACTGACTGAAAAATTTATGCACTATTTGTTAATTTAGAATTTAAAAAGAAAGGTAATTGTTAGATAGCACATAGTTCATTAGTTTGTTTTTAGTTCATGAACATTTTCTTTGCATATGTTTGACACTCTGAATTAATCATAACACAGAATTTTATAAAATTAACTAAATGAGTACAAACTAATAATGAACTCTAAGATATCCTAACAATAATGACCTTGTTCTGCATTTAAAATTAGTATTGCATACAACACAATCATGTGTATATATATATATATATATATATATATATATATATATATATAATATTACTATATTAAAATTTTTACTTCAATGATGTTACCAATAACACTATGTTTAATAATCATAAATATGAAGTATATCTCATATACTAATTTCTTTTCGTCAACAACGAATACATTTTAAAAGCTTTCTGGTAGAGGAGCATGGTGGCCATGCTTCGGAGGAGGAGCATGATTGTAATGTTGGGGAGGAGGAGCGTGGTGGCCGTGTTTGGGAGGAGGAGCGTGGTGACGATGTTGGGGAGGAGGAGCATGGTGATGTGGAGGAGTATGGTGGTGATGTTGGGGAGGAGGAGCATGGTGATGTGGAGGAGTATGGTGGTGATGTTGGGGAGGAGGAGCATGATTTTGGTGCTTGGGAGGTGGAGCATGGTGGCGATGTTGGGGAGGAGGAGCAAGGAGGCGATGCTTGGGACGAGGAGCATGATTGTAATGTAGGGGTGGAGGAGCATGGTGGTGGGGCTCAGGAATAGGTGCATGGCGGCGATGTTGGGGAGGAGGATTATGGTGGCGAGGCTTAGATGGAGAGTAATGGTGGTGCTCGGGAGGAGGAGGATTGTGGTGGTGTTGGGGAGGAGGAGCATGGCGGTGATGGTTTCTTGGTTCGCCATGGCTTTGTGGAGAAGGAGCATGACTATGGTGATGACTCTTGAGCGACTCTATACTTCATAACATTTCATTATCTTCATTGTTTTCATTTGTATTAGAATCAAAGAACGATGTATTTTCATCTAAATGACGAGTTAGAGATGGAGTCACCACAAGAATCAATAATCCAATAAGAACAAAGATAGAAAATGTACTAAACATTTTGTTAGATAATTATTTTTTATGAGACAACCCAACAATGCTTGTGATATTTTACAGTGGATGAAAATAGTAGTACTAACAATAGTTCAGTTTGTGGGTCAATAATATTATATGCAAATACTAAGAATTTCGCTTTCCAATTATACTAAAGCAAATACCAAGATTTTAAAAAATTCTAGAAATACTTGACCATTTATTTGACTTAGCCTTCACTCTACATTACTGGGCTTGATTAACTTTGAATATTTTCGTATAAAAACTCGTCACAACTTTAAAGTAAGAAAATACATTACCATAGATTTACTTTCGAATGTTTGAAAAAATAATTATTTTCAGATATTGTTATTTATATATATAACAAAACAAAGTCCATCCGATTTATCAAAAGAAATGTACATGTTTCAAATGATAATACTATATTCTTCAAGTATTTTTATGTACATGTTTCAAATGATAATACTATATTCTTCAAGCATTTAAAAATTCATTTTATTATGCATAGAATAAGATGCAATATGGATCACAAATATTAAGCAAATTAGAATTAGTAAATACATAAATTGGAGTATATTAAAATTGATTTTCACTAAGAAATAAAACTTAGAAAATAATATATAAGTATATTAGTAAAAATTTAGAAGAAAAGAAAGATGGATTAACAAAATTGAAATAAAAAAATATTACTAAGAATTGCATGGACCTCTTTGTTTGTAGCCTAATATACTCGCAGTCATTAGATTATTTTATTAGATCTTTTAAGGAGTACAAGTTTTTGCACCATCTTATTTTCTTAAAGAGTACAAGTTTTTGCACGATCTTATTTTCTTAAAAATTCCCAAGTGAAGTCTTGGAATTTGATCTTGTTTTTAATGAACCAAATCGATTACGGAACGACATAAAACATTGGAATTTACTCTTACTCGTTAAATCTTTTGAAGAGTGCCCGAGCCATGAAAGTAAGCAAGTCTTTGGTTATTTGATGACATTGGAGATGTCCTCGCAATTACAACAATAATATCTTCAGCTACTTGATTGTACTTGTTCTGATTCTTCCACACGCAATGTACATCGATCGTTCAATTACGATCACTCTAAATATGCAGTCTGTTTTTTGTGTTGAATTGATGTCGTTGGGCCTAACATTTTTTTTGGCCCCATGGACATCTAAATATGTCGTGGTAGTAAGTGATATACACTTTTTGGTTACACACTTTAATTTATGCAAAATCAAAATCGACAAAAAAAGGTTTGATATTAAAGCTTAATTATTTTTGAAATAAAAAATAGTCCCTCTCTCAATCCCTTAAAAAAGACCAATTTGCCAATTTGGAATGTTCCTTAAAAATAGACCAATATTATTTAGGGAGCCTTTTTTTCTCTCTATTGAGATGAGTCTCATCCTCCAATAACAATACTCCAATAAATTTTTTCCATCTCTCTTAACGAGGGACGGAAAAAAGTGGTAAAATAGAACTCTTAACGGGAACGGATGAGTAACTACTAATGTACTCTTTCAAAATAAATGGCATTTGATGGCCACTGTGGCTTTTCCATTTTGAAAAATAAATCTATCACAGCCTCGTCCAAAAGCAAATATAGACTTTTGCAGTTATGTTTTAATGATGAAAAGGAACATTGATCAAACATTAATTTCCTTGAAGACACCATATTCTCACCGTTACAAAATGTTCAAATTGTTGCTACTTTTGGCTTGAATCTTCACTAGTAATAAAATAAAAAGGGAGAACCATAACATAGGCTTAAAAATACAACACAGATTGGATGGAAATATTTCTCTGCCCAGAGTACAATAAAATAAAATTAAAATTAAAATTAAAATTGGTTCAGTACTATAAAAATTCAGGCAAAGAAGCCATTACTCTCGCAGAAAGCACACCTACGCAATGTTTCACTAAATAAAAGTTGGAAACCCAAGCGGAAAACATACGCAGTCTGTATCACATCCTCATTCATGAGCTCGGTAAGGGTTCTGCTTTATCCTTCAATGATTCTGCTTCTGCCTTGGGAACTGCCTCCCCCTCTGGTTTTGTCACCTCTGTCAAAATATGGGTAACTTGTTATGAATGGAAAAAAAAAATTGAGTACCAAATGCTAAGAAACATGAGAACCAACCAAGAGCTATAAAACCTATATCTCACACATTAAGAAGCTCAGTAAGAAGATGCCTTTTGATGACACAGCCAAAGAAAACTGAGCATCAAAGACTATTGGAAGAAAATGCCAACTCCACATGCTTTGACGTATACACAATTGAGAAAATCAAAACAGATGGTGTTGAAAAGGGGGAAAAAGTCTAAAACCCAAGAAAATAACAAAATAAGAATATCATTCCACAAGAGTAGTGAACTCAAATTCATTGGCAGGGCTAAGCGATCGACAGATTTTATAAGCAAACAAACTTTGTAGACAAACAAAAACTAAAGAACAAGTACCTTCATCGTCACTGTCATCGAAGTCATTTCCCATAGCATCATCTCCGATGCCACCCATTCCGCCCATGCCACCCATTCCAGCCAAGGCGCTCATATCCATGCCGCCCATTCCACCCATGCCACCCATTCCAGCCAAGGCGCTCATATCCATGCCGCCCATTCCACCCATGCCACCCATGCCTCCCATGCCTCCCATGCCACCCATATCACCAAATTTCTGTAGGAGATGACAAAGAGGAAAAATATTAAGAGGGACAAAAAAATGCAGACCATAAATCATCATACAAGAAGTAGAAATATACTTACCGAGAAATCCATTCCACCTAAATCTAAGTCTGACGGCGCACCTGATCAAAGGGCATGATAGAGATAGATCAATTACATATAGTAGAGTAAATGAAACTTCGCATTTCATTGCCAAATATAATAAATTAAAAAATTATACCAGCATCATCATCTTCATCTACCCATTTGTCCCAATCTACTTTCACGTAGTGAGGTGTCTTCTCATTTCCACGCAACAACTTTGTCCACCATTTCTTCTCAGCTTTCTCCAATACACAGACAATGCTGCGCACACCTATGTTTATCTTGCACTCCTACAGAGTGCGAACATTCGGTAACTATTATCAGTCAAGTAAAAAGGAAAGCTCCAGTATATAACAGTGGTTGGATAATCATCAGATGACTATCAAGTAGCTCCAACTTCTGGCAACTAAACTACAGAGTTCTTATCATTGGCTGTGTTTATACACATAATGTAAAAAAGAGACTTCTGGCAACTCACCTCTACATTGATCTTATCGAGTAGCTCCAACTTGAGTTCATAGAGGTTACTGTCAGTCCCAGCAGCGGCAGAAAATGTAAATGTACCATCAGGGTCAACATTGACCTTAGGGTCTTTCGCATCTGCCAGAAGCACTGTGAGATAGATCTTGTCCTCCCTTTCGGCCCACTTCACTTCAGGGTGACGGCTACAATGTAGAATATGTTTTAGCTAGTGGCTCAATCCAACACAACAAGAATACCAAGAAAGCAATTATCATATTAGACATGAAATTTTGAAAAATCCAGTTAGTAAAATGCAATTATCAATATCATTTGACCAATAAGTTTCACAAAATTATATGCAGCACGTAGTTCCATCATTTTCTGGTGTACAGCGCAAATATAATACAACATCCCACATAGAGTAAATGCCACTAAATAAAACAAAATAAAATTTTGTTAGCTAACCTACATAAAGCAACAGGTTAGAGGCAGTAATTGAGCGTAAAACATTATCACGAAAAACTAAGAAAGCGATTATCATACTTAGACATAAAATTTTGAAAAATCCAGTTAGTAAAATGCAATTATCAATACCATTTGACCAATTAGTTTCACAAAATTATATGCAGCATGTAGTTCCATCAACAAGTGCGCAACACCAACATGTAACTCATTCCTGAAAACAAACACCCGTTCCAACATATTTTCTAGTTGCCTCATTTCCTAGACAGAACATATACTACAAACTCAGCAGAGAAAAAAAGTAACCTGCAGCATCACAGATACACTCGTGTACAGGCAAATATAATACAACATCCAACATAGAGTAAATGCCACTAAATAAAACAAAATAAAATTTTGTTAGCTAACCTACATAAAGCAACAGGTTAGAGGCAGTAAAGAGCGTAAAACATTATCACGAAAAACTAAAAAGTTCAATAAAACCGACCTAGACATTGTCGCCTCTTAACTTTCATAAATCGAACGATAATGAATTCAATTTTCTCGTAATCAAACGCTCAAATAAATAGATAAAAAATAGCTAAATCCAACCCACCATGTCCTTCAAAAATCGAACGCAGTATCAAAAACAAAACAAAAAAAGAAACAAATAAGAATGCGAAGTAAACAAAAAAAAGCTACACAATTCGATTACAACGATCAGTATCAAAACGATAAGAAAACAAAAAGTAGTAAACTTTTAACGAAGAACAATTCAGACCTCATATTCGAATCTGAGAGAGATAGTAGAAACCCTAGAGAGGAAGAAATGGAGAGTGAGAGAGTAAAGAGAAGTAGATGCCCTGCTCCCAAGTCTCCTCCTTTTAAACCCTCGAATCGAATTAATTTTGGAAGCCCTCACACGTGAATCTTTTTATCACACTCTAAATCTTGATAAATGTAAATATTTATCAACGGTAAAATGTGGGCGGCCCATACATATATCTCTTTGGGCTTTTTTTGCTTTCGTAATCTATTAAAATAATTATTGTTCAAGTTCATATACTCATGAATTTTATTTTAAATGTTTTACATGTTAGTTGTCCGACTTAGAGCATCTACAATAGGAAGGACTTCCCCACAAACTAGCACTAGTACTACCTAAAAACACCTTCTGCCACGTCACTAAGATTTCCCACATCATTGCCACATCACTAAGACTTCCCACTGCACAATAGTGGACTAGCACTAGGACATCCCGACAACACAAATTCACATTCTATATGCGGAATTAAATATGGAATTAAAATTTCAGCACGAATACGGAGAAAATGCAAACATTTTATATAAATAAAAAACATACATAATTTTAAAAAGTACATAGTTAAATTTAAAAAAAATTACATAGTTCACAAAGAAAAAAAACATCCCAGGGCTTCGACACGTGGCCCCCTCTCACTCCTCGTCGTCCCCTAGGCCAATCGCAGTGGCATCAGAGTCCCTAGATGCTCCCGCCCCAGATGCTCCCGCACCGTCGATGGGTGGCATCCCCAAATCACGCCTCATCAAGTCGATGACTCCCTGCAGCATCTCCTTGTGTATGGGGTCATCCGTCGTTCTCCACTCCTTTATGGTTTCTATTATGTTCGTATGATGCTGGGTCATCGCTATACGGGAATCTCAGCGGATGGCTGGGCTGCTGTAGGGGCTGCCGACTGGACCTCCTGGGACCCGCTGCTGGCGCATCCCCTAGACATCCGCATTGCCGTCTTTTGCCCAACTGGGCGACGGCGGCGGTTAAACAAGCGAGGGGTCGGGATATCTTCGGCATCGTCGGCGGAACCGACACTGCTGCTGTAGGCGTCAGATAGGGATCTTCTGCCGTTTTGGCCAGCCAGTGGTTACATCCGCCTGAAACTTTTCCGACTCCATCAACACCACATACGAGTCCCAGTGTTTGAACTGGCCGTGTTTGCCTGGCTCGGGGAACTGTTGTAGCGCCATCCTCTTCGCATCCTCCATGGTTTGGCCGCTGGTAAGCATGCGGGTGTTGTTCTCGTATGTGTTCCGGCACTCCTCAGGCATGTGAAACCTTCCATCCGCCGGTTTAAATTTAATGTAGGTTGTGGCGATGCGTTTCCACATGTTCTCGATTTTGTGATTGCTCAAGCGAATGGGATCATCGCAAACGTTGATTGATAAGACTAATTTCATGCATCGGTTATGTAGTGAAAAACATTACATTTTGCTGGGTCTAACACGGTTTCTAAGCTAGGTGTGTGACAAAATCGCTAGATTCAGGAGATGCTGGAGGAAATAGTCTAGCGAAGGAATGAAGTAGAAATGAGCAGAATCCAAGGAAAAAGAAGGCTTGAAGAAGGGAGTCAATAGCTGAGGGCAACAAAGTCTATCTATACCTCGCTGGGCCCCACTTCAACGCCTATAAATAGAGGAGCATGCAACACACAAGATATCACTTTCTTTTCGCTCACTCTTAGCTCACACACAGCACACACTTGTGAAATGGGAGATCTGGGGTAGTTTCGGTTCCAAGGGGGTTCATTCTTTAGAAATTTCAGTCGTAACACCGTCCGCGTGAGGGCGAAGATACAATCTCTTTATTTTCAGTTTGTTTTTCACTCTTTTCGTTCGAACTTCACTTTTGGAAGTCGATTGGGCTGTTGATGTTACTGATTATCTATGCACTTCTGTCAGTTTTCGTATTATTTGTGTTATTTCAAGTTGATTTACGTTGATCCTGCTGTTGAGAGTTTTATTTCGGCAAGTTACATGTTGATCTCTGTTTTTGCTGCTTTGGTGCTCGATCTGGGGATTTGGTTGTAGATCTGCGGTGTTGTTGTTGATCGGAGGTTGTTGGTTAAATCGGAAGTTATGAAATGTTTCTTTGGGCTGGAGTTTGTGTCGGACGCTTGGATCCGGAGTGGATTTAGCGTTTGAGGTTGGATCTGAACAGGGGAAGTCGAGTTATGCATGGATTTTGAGTTTTCCGCTTGCTTTCTGTTTTACTTCGTCTAGCATCCGTAGATCTGTTTAGTTCTTAATTGTTACTCGTCAAATTTATTTAAATTCAGTCTGCTCTGTTCCGATTTCGCTCATGCTATTTTTCTTCTGAGTTTTTACGCAATTTGGTTGGAAAAGATGATGTCGCTGTTAGTTAGTACCTTAGTTAGTTGTTTTTCAGCTTTTCGTCCGTACTCTGCTTTTTCAGTTATGGTCCCTTCCGTCAGTTTATTTCCCAGATCTAGGTAATTAGAGTAGTTTCTTAGATCTAGTGATTGTTCGGTGTAGTTTCCGTGCATGCTTTGTTGTTTCGCCTAGATCTAGCTGTTAGCGTAGCAGTTTAAATCCCAAGTCAAGTTAAATTTCCTCAACCCAAAAAAATGCGTGGCAGCAGCCAACCCAAAAACAATCCCCAATTCCTTGAGCGAGATTATTACGCATCCATCTCTGTGGGATCGATCCCTACTTCCCTGTGCTAGGTTTTAGTAAAGTGGTTGAGGGTTTTTTTTGAAGGAGTGCTCTGTGTGTCCGACGACCAGGATTTTCCGACGACCAACGAGTTCCTAGACCGTGTGATCTAGCGGATTTGCAGGACCTAGGAAACCTGTTATTTTCTTTCTGTGCACACAGTGACTACCCCCATCTACTAGTGTGTCTAGTAAAGGTCCTTCATTGATCCAAGCCTTCGACAAGGACACACGCTCCTCCTCACTCAAGACGGTCCACCGTACTTCATCCTCCTCATCACCCTCCGCCACCGCCCGCGAAGACTCACCCGCTACCCCCTTGCCCCTGTCCTTGCCCCTGCCCTTCTTCTTCGCACCACCCCCCGTCCTACCGCCGGTGGACTCTGAGTCTCCGAAACCCTCACCGGAGATAGACCCAACTCCTCCAGCGAGAAAGTCTCAGTAGCAATGAACTGAGACTCCATTAGAGTACCGGTCTGCGAACTCCCTGTTAAAAAATCAATAATGGGCCGATAGACATTGTCCCCGGGCTGCCCCTGCATAATCCCACTCATCTGGGACATCATCCCCGGCATCATCTGGGGCAAGGTCCCTGTTGTGCCGGAACTCATACTCACCATCTGGGGCATCATCTCACTCATCTGGGACATACCGGCACCCATACCCGCCATTTGCAGCATCATCCCTGCCATCTGGGGCTAGGAGTACATGTTGTAGTACTGGGGCACCATCCCCGGCATTTGGGGCATCATCCCGCCCATTCCACTCCTAACCGGGATCGTGGGAGCTTGCTGATAAGGCTAATTTCATGCATTGGTTATAGGGTAAATTCTGTAATTTCTTGGGTCTAACAAGGTTTTATAAGCCAGGTGTGTAGAGAAAAAGGCCAGACCCAGGAAGAAAGGAGCAGAATACCTGGAGAAAGGAGTCTGGCAGAGAAAGTGAGCAGAAAGAAGAAAAAATTTAGCAGACGGAGGAGCATCCTAGACAAAGGGCAGAATGGGGAATACAAGGAAGAATTTAGAAGCTCAACACGCGGCATACATGATATCATCATGATCCATCTTTAGCTCTTAGCTCACTTCTCACACTCTACACACACATTTTGGGGATTAGTTTGGGGGTTTTGCGGTTCATAGCTTGAGAATCAGTTTGTGCAACTGCGTCTCTACGGGAGGCGAAGATACAATTTGCAGTTTCTATTTTAAGTTTCTGAATTTCCCGAGACTTCGCTGTTCAAAGCTCGGCCTTATTTTGCTAAAATACTGTTGAATCTGCACTCGTTTAGCTATGGAAGTTCTTGCTACGGTTTCGTTTCAAGTTATTACTGTTTTTCTATTTACTGTGGATGCTTTTAGCGATTGATCTGAGTTGTTGAGTTGAATTGTGTGGAGATCGTAGTTGATTGGTTAAATCTGGTTGAATCTGTGTGATCGGAGATGGGAATTGTTGTTGTTTGTCGTGGACGGCTTGGATCCGAAGAGGATGAAGCGTCCAGTGTTTGGATCTGTTCATTTCTGTATGGTTTTGATGTTTAGTTTCTGTTTTCTCATTTACCTCGTCGAGCGATAGTAGATCTGCTTAATTTTAGTAGTTAATCATAGTTAAGTGGTTTAATTCAGCTTGCTATGTTTAGTTTAATAGTTTACTCTGTTTTTCTCTGCATTTTGTGATCAAGAATTGTTAGAGAAGATGAAGCTAGTTGTTAGTTGAACCTTTAGTTAGTTATTTTGCAGCTTTTCATTCATACCTTGCTAATTTGGGAAATGGTCCCCACGATCTGTCTTTCCTCTGTCTAGGCATTTTTAGGAAAAGTTGTTCGCTAGGTCTAGTAATATGTTAAATCGCTAGAGTGTTATCTTGTTTACATCTTGTTTTTCGTCATGCATGTTTCAGTTATGTTTGCCTAGGTCTAACTGTTAGAATAGATTATTTACGTTTCCCGAGTCTAGTAGTTAAGTCTCAACCCCACAAAAATGCGTGGCAGCATCCAAAACCAGTGTCCAAAATCTCTTGCATGTTTACTTACGCTTTCATCTCTGTGGGATTCGATCCCTACTTCCTTATACTCCCTCCGTCCCGTAAAAGTTGAGACAAAACTTTTGGGCACGGAAATTAAGAATTTATATTAAATAAATAAGAGAGATGAAAAAAGTAGGAAAGATAAGAGAGAGTAAAGTAAATGATGGAATAAAGTAAGAGTGATTAGATGTTTTGTCTTTTGTTAAAAAAGGAAATGACTCAACTTTTATGGGACGGACTAAAAAGGAATACGACTCAACTTTTATGGGACGGAGGGAGTACTAGTTTTAGTACTGTGGGTTGAGGGTTTTGAAAAGCAGGAACCGATTGTGTGCCCAACGACCGATAGTTTCAAGGGTTCTCTGAGTTCCTAGACCCCGTGATCTAGCGGATTCTCTGGATCTGATAAGTTTGATTTATTATCACATACACACACAAGAGGATCTCCACGACTCTTCAAATGATGCCGTTGCCGGGGATGGATGGCGTAGTTTGTTTGCGTGTTTAGAGATTTGGCGTATATCCTTTTATTTGTTTTTCTTTTCAGTTTATGAGCAGAGGCTCACGGTTCAGAAACTGGAGTAACTCGTCTGGGACAAGGAACGTTCAATTAAGGTGGCAGGTGAAGGAGTCAACATCCACAG
Source organism: Salvia hispanica (assembly GCF_029641045.1). Taxonomy (NCBI): domain Eukaryota; kingdom Viridiplantae; phylum Streptophyta; class Magnoliopsida; order Lamiales; family Lamiaceae; genus Salvia; species Salvia hispanica. Next base: position 18,444,404 of record NC_142697.1, read on the forward strand.
TCACCACCAGATCGGCGTTAACATCCGGAGATCCATTTCCGTTTGGTTCAGACAGTGACGAAGATTGGAATTCGTCAGGCAGAGAGGACCCGAAGTCATCATCAGAAACAGAACACTCAGAAACAAAGGAGGAAGCAGTCGTTAATATGACAAACCTAGTGGATCCTGATCTTGAGATCGGTTCGTTCACCGCACATCTAGACGGCGAACCAGCCCATGCTATTGTCTTGAATCAGCGTCAAAGGTCCATCGACATCAAGACGAACGTGCTAGGCGTTTTACCAACTTTTTCAGGGCGGAGGAATGAGTGTCCATATGAGTTCCTAAATGAGTTCAGCAAGTTATGCCGTATCCAAAAGAGGCCAAATGATGCTACAGAGGAGGATTATCTCCTGCGCGCAGTCCCGTTTGCCTTGAAGGGAGAGGCCAATACATGGTTGTTGAGGCTTCCACCGGACTTAATTCATACCTGGAAGGATTTTAAGTTGGAATTTCTGGACTACTTTTTTCCATCAAACAAAACCAATGCCCTTAAGAAGGAGATTTAGGAATGTAAGCAGGACTACGATGAGTCCCTGAGCCAGTATTGGTCTCGGTTTAAGGGATTACTCGATGCTTGTCCTAATCATAGAATGATGGAAGCTGAGACGTTCTACCTATTTTATGAGGGAGCTAATCCCGAGTCCAAGGATTTGATGAATTCCTCGAGCGGGGAAAATTTCACCAAGAACAAAGCAAGTGAAGCACGAGAGATCCTGGGAAGGTTGATCGATGCAAAGAAGGCATATGACAACCCGCGCACTCTTATGAGAAGAGGTTCAACAAATGCAGTGAAAGAGCAAGAAAGAGAAGGGGTTGGAGACATGATAGATCGATTGGAGAAGGCACTTCTAAGATCAATTGAAAAGAAGAATTCCCCTGCCTCGCAGGAGAAAGAGAAGTCGCCAGGTCAAGAGGAAAATCAACTCCAACTCTATTATGGTCCACCACCTGATGGAGAATTCCAAGCCCAGGTGAACGCTGTGGGGAATTGGAATCAGAATAACCAGAATACAAGCTGGAACCAGTGGAAGATTAAAGAGGCCCCATGGAGAGACAACCCCTGTTTCAGATGGGCTGACGGGAATCAACAGCTTCAACTGCAGTACCCGAGTCCAACCGAAACCCAGCAGAATTGGCCTAACCGGAATCAAGAAGGGCCGCAACACAACTCGAATTGGTCAGGGAAAGTCAAGAAGGGCCGAACGACTGGAGCTACCGTAATCAAGGAGATCAGCCCAATTGGGGCAATAGGAACCAGAATAACCAAGGGAGTTCGTATGTGCCACCACACCAGAGGAATGCCACTGGGAACAATTAGAATTTTCATCCTAACCACCAAGGGAATCAAGGGTCAGGAAACCAGTTTAGCAATAATCAGGGAGGTCAGGGGAACTATCACCAAAATCAGGGGAGTGGACCAAACCATAACCAAGGGTCAAGTTCCAATCAGCCCAACTATAGGTCCCAAAGGAATCTAGATGACATGGTGCATGACCTAGTCAGCTCTCAACAACATATGCAGAATAACATGCAATCCAACAATGATGTGGTGCATAAACTTCAGGATGCACAACAGGAGCAAAAGGCTGCCATGGACATGTTGGCTAAGCAAATGTCTCAGATCGCCACTTTGTTAAGTGAGATGCGAGGAAACGAAGGAAGGATACCAGCCTCGGTGAAACCACCTGACCGGGCAAACATCAGTCAGATTACTTTGAGATCAGGACGTGGCTATGAAGGTCCTGTGATGAAAAATGATGAGAATGTACCCCCCGTGATGAGAAATGAGTATGTAGTCCCTGACCATGGAAGTACTGAGAAAAGCACTAGAGTAGAAGATGACTTCCAAAGGGGTGATCTGGAGAAGCCGCTGCCTCATACGGCCGATCCATTTTTCCTAGACCCAGAGCCAGAGGTGAAGAGATTAGGAAAGAAATTGGAGAACCCTCAGCTGGAGGTTCCGTGGGAACATTGAAACGCATGAAGCCGTTTCCTTACCGAGGGGAAGTTAAAAAGAAGAAGGATGATACCGAAGACTTCATGGAGATTTTTGGCAAGTTGGAAATGAACCTACCGTTCATGCAGGCTCTGAAGCTGCCTACCTTTAGCAAATTCATCAAGGAGTTCATTGCTGGGAAAACCAAACCTGATGGGAAGATAGTGATTGGAGAAAACGTGTTAGCTGTGATACAGAAGAAGAGAATGCCTTCAAAATGCACAGACCTAGGTATGTTCACCTTACCTATTTCCTTGGGTGACATCAAGATTGAGCATGCTATGTGTGATCTAGAAGCATCGATAAATGTTTTACCGCTTTCAATATATAAGAAGTTGATGGGGGTAAGTCTGGTTGACACGAAGGTGGTAATTCAGTTGGCTGATTGAACATGCATTTCACCTGAAGGTGTGCTGGAAAATGTTATAGTTAAAGTGCATGATTTCCTGTATCCTGCTGATTTTCATGTGATAAAAATGAGTGAGAACGAATCTGCTGAGTCTAGCGGAGTGCTTTTAGGTAGACCTTTTTTACGCACCGCTAAGACAATAATTGATGTGTTTGATGGAACAATATGCTTAGATTATCATGGGGAGAAATATACAATTAGCATTGATGAGGCCATGAAAAAACCATTGGATGTTGAAAATTTACATGCTATCGATGTTATTAACCCCTTGGTCCAGGAGTATCTTGACACTGAATTAATACATGAACAGATTAATAACTCATAATTGAGCCACTCTATTGATAAGGAGGTAGCAGGTTGGTGTGAGGCAATGCACACGAATGAGTTGACCGACGAAGAGCTAGCCAATGCTATTTCGGAGTTTTGTAGGGATCCGGAATTAGCCAGATCAAGGGGATCAGCCCATGTGGCTAGTATGGAAAACACTTCTGGGTCAGGGAATGGAGCAATACCTGATGAGACTGAGGAAAATCCCTTGCCCCAGGAGGAAAGTTGAAGTTGCTAAATTAATTCTGTAGTGTGCACAGTAAGGAATATCAAGCTTCCTGAGTCCAGCGAATCCACTAGATCACGGGGTCTAAGAACTCACGGAACGTTGAAAGATCTCGGTCGTCGGACACACAGAATATCTCTTCAAAACCCTCAACCACGTATACTAAAATTAGCACAGGGAAGTGGGGATCGATCCCACGAGGACAGATGCAAAATTAAGCATTTAAAGGGCTTTGGGGTGGTATGGCTGCTGCCACGCAATTTGGGTTGAGGAAATTAAACTAGACTCGGTGTTGAAATTTGCTATGCTAACAACTAGATCTAGGCAGAAACAGGAAAAATGCATATATGAACCGGAACAAGCGAGACAATTACTAGATCTAAGAAAACTATTCCCTAAATTACCTAGACCTGGGAAAACAACTGACGGTGGGGACCATTTACTGAAAAGGTAAAATACGGATGAAAAGCTGGAAAACAACTAACTAAAGTACTAACTAACAGCGACATCATCTTCTCCAACAATTGGCATGAAACATCCAGTAAAAACAGAGAATAACATTCAACCTCTGAAATAAAACCTCAAAACACACAATCAACGTAAATCAACACAAAATGAACACCATCGTGACGTAAACTAAATGCATAGATAAACGGTAAGTAGCAAACAACCAATCGACTTCGGAAACGTTGAAGTTCGACGGAATAAAAGTGCAAAAACTGAATGTAAATGATTGTATCTTTGCCCTTCGTGTGGACGGTGTTACCACTGACTTTCTCGAAGATGAACCTCTAACTACCCCAGAATCTCCATTTTCCCAAGTGTGTGTGAGTGTGTGAGCTGAGAGCTAAATCATGTATGTTTCGTGTACTGCATGCTCCTCTTTATATAGGCGTGGAAGTGGGTCCAGCAAGGGTTCTTCCGTGTGAATAGTCTTCTTTACCCTCAGCTTTGGACTTCCTTCGTCTAGCCCTTTTTTTCTCTTTAATTCTGCTCACTTTCCTTCGCTAGTCCACTGCCTTCAGCTCTTCCTGGACCTAGCGATTTCCTTCACACACCTGGCTTAAAAATTGTGTTAGACCCAGTAAAAAGGTGATTTTTCACCACATAACCGATGCATGAAATTAGCCTTATCAAACTGCTGACACTTAAACCATACTTGTCCTCAAGTATAAAGACAAGAAAAAGGAATAAGGCGAATTTCAACGCATGGTTATCCCCTGACCGACTCCCTAGACTAACTTAACACTAACTCCTAGACCTAGACATAAACTGACGCACAAATAACAAACACTTAAATAAATAAAAAAAAAACATAAACACATATGCATAAACTAGCTTCAACTTTTAGGCAACCGTCCCCACAAGATTAAGGTCAATCCAACAGGCTGCATTTCTCCAAATTGGCCCCTTCCCTTCTTCTACCTCCCCAATTATTGGATTCACTCGATCACTCATTCCTCACAGGGATGTTAGGACCGAATCTCTCATAAGTTATTGCCTTACCACTGAAGCGTCGGGTTATGAGATTTTTCTCCTTTCTACACTTTGTTCCCCCTTTTTTTTTACTATTGCTTCCTGCCCTTAGACATATTTCCCCTGGACTTCGTCCAGCTTATACCTCCTCTTTTTTTCATTCATTTTTTCTCTCTGGACTTTGTCCAGCTTATTCCTCCATTTTCCTCTTTTTTTTTTCTTTTTTTTTTCTTTTTCTTTTTCGTCCAGCTTATACCTTCATAACCCAATTCCCCTATTTTTCTCCTTCATGACTCTTTTCCCTAAGCATTCATTGGCGGCCCAATTTACATGTGTTAGCTCAAAATTGTTTTAGGCTTATAACTCGCTCTTATAGTGGGGCTTCACAACTAAGTCAGCTAAGACATCTTCTATCGTTCTTACTTCATCCAGATTGACCTCGGCTTATTAAAGGAAAAGGCTTCTAAGTTGAAATACATCATATCTTCAATTACTCTCACTAAGGAGATCACGTCGTATTATATTCACCAGCCCATGCGACACAAACAAAACCTAGACTTAACGACTCTTAACATGCTAAACAAATATACACATTGACTCCCCTCCCCTTCCCACTTCACTCAAGCTAGTCCCCAAGCCATCGTCGTGAAGGGGGGAAACAGGGTAGTCAATTCCATACACAACAAACAATATAGCCAAATAAAACTTCTCACACTTAGACTGAGCATCGGGCTAAGTGGGAGAAGACAACAGGAAAACAGAAAACACAAACTTCTCACACTTAGACCAAGCATTGGGCTAAGTGGGAGAAGACAACAGGAAAACAGAAAACACAAACTTCTCACACTTAGACCAAGCATTGGGCTAAGTGGGAGAAGGTAAACACATATAACAATTATTAACAGAGACACAGATAATAACACAGACATAAAGACCAAAAAATTACGCTAATACGGAAAATAAAAGTTACTTGGTCATGGGGGCAATTCACTTCTGGGTCTGGCCCCCTCGAGAACCAGACTGGGGTGGGATTCCGGGTCGGGTCATCTTCACCTTCTTCTTCGCCGGCAGCTCCCGCTCTTCTTCCTCCTTCTCTTGCTGATCGGACACTGGTTTCTTTAACGTCAGTGACTTTGATTTGGATGGGATTAACACTGGCTTGGACGCGGATGGGGTAACCACTTGCTTGAGCGGGTGTGGGGGTCGTTGGAGGGAAGAACTGCCTTGGCCGGGCTGCTTGAACTCACTGCCGGATCCAGGAAGAACCTTCTGCTGGGTCAGGGGGAGTGTCTTTTCCAACCATTTTAACATTTTCATTATCAACTCCACAGCCTCCGTCATCCGCTCATTCTGCTTGGAGGACTTCACCGCCAAGTCTGCAATGTTCCCTCGCAGTGTCTTCACCTCCTTTCTGTTCTCTCGTCCACCCGGAGTTTGTCTTCTTCCTGGTCGTCCACCAGGTCCACAATCAGATCTTGCCCTTCCTCGGCGGGCGCTGGTACTCCAGTAGTATCTGGGTCTGTCGCTTCCAAAAGCTTTTCCGAGGTTTCCCCCACATCATCCACCATTGGGGTCCCCCCCTCGATATAAACAGGGGATTCCCCCCTGACATCACTCGGGGTTGCCCCCTCCTCCATTGGTTCAGGGGTCGTTCCCCTAAAATCCTTTGGGGTTTCATCCCCCGTCTCCATAGGGGTTTCCCCCTCAGCCATCATTTCTAGAACAGGGGTTTCCCCCTCAACAAATTCTACCGTAACATGGGTTTCCCCCTCAACAACTTCCTCTCGAATAGGGGTTTCCCCCTTTTTCTCACCCTCAGAGTTAGGGTTTTCATCTCGTTGTCTCTCGGACTCCACCGTCTCATCACCATCTTCCAGTCCACCATCTGCCGCCAGTTCCCTCGTCGCCTCTTTCTTGTCCGCCTCCAGTGAACTTGTGCTTGGAGCGGTTTCTGCCTGTTGAAAACCAGAGTCTGGTACCCTGGTTGAAGCTTGAGGCCTCTCGTCGTGGGGAACTGCGGGTTCGGCCGCCGAATCAACAAGGATCGTCAGCGGTGGTGTGGCATTCGCGGTCGTCATTAGGCTGGCTGAGAATAGGGCGTAAACCTCCTTCGCTTTCTCGACGCTTCCCAATTTCTGCGTCAGTTCTGCCAGTAGAACCGCGTCGTACACCTCCGGCTGCGAACTTCTGGTGGCCTGAGTTGGATCCATCACCGTAAATCTGAAATCAAAAGAAAACTAGGTAGAAATCGGGTTTGGGTTTGTATTTCTTGAGAGAGAAACAAAGTAGAGAGAAGGGAGAGAAAATGCAGTTTGTCGTTTGGGATTATTGGAGAGAGAAACTGCCGGTTGGCCTTTTTGGTGAAAAGATGGTGCGGTTGCAGGCGTGATGTAAGCAACCGTACACCTCCCATAAATATCGGCCAATTTGAAATTCGAATTATCTCTATCCCTCCTAAAATTCCTTCTCTAGACTCTCTTTCCTTAGCTGATTTCCGTGACCACGACTTTACACTTAAAAAGAAATTGAAGATGCCAGACTCCTAGGTCAAGGATAAAATACAAGACAACGGTTTTCCTACGGAGTCTGGTGCTTCGAAAATATTTTTGGAAGATTTAGATTTTCTTGTTTTTTTTTTGGATTTTTACCTGAATTTTTATAACGCAATTAAATTATTTACACATTCCTTTTGAGTATTCCGAGATCCCCTGGTTCAGTGTATATATTTAAAATGTAAACCAATTTACTTGACCCAGGAATTCATCGAGAATACTTCCTTGTCTGACTAGGTGATAATAGGGAGTGCGCGTAGTGGCACTTCCTCCACTACATACAACTCAGAATTATCCCTATAGACTTTCACTTTGTGACCATTAACAAGAAAAGGGACAGAGTTAGAGGCACTTCCCTGGATCTCTACAGCTCCATTCGCGCGGAGGCCGACAATGGTATATGGACCGATCCACTTAGACTTCAACTTCCCTGGCATCAGCTTGAGCCGGGATTGGAAAAGGAGCACCTTCTGTCCCACATGGAGTTCCTTGACCCAGAGATTCTTGTCATGCCATAACTTTGTCCTTTCCTTATACCACATAGCAGACTCATAAGACTCCAGTCTCAGTTCCTCCAGTTCTTGTAACTGTAACTTCCTTTCTTCTTCACAAGCCGAAGGCTTCATATTCATCTATTTTACTGCCCAGTACGTCTTGTGCTCTATACCCACGTGCATGTGGCACATTTTGCCAAACACCAGCCTATAAGGCGACATTCCGATAGGAGTCTTGAAAGCAGTTCTGTAGGCCCATAATGCATCACCGAGCCTCTTACTCCAGTCTTTCCTTGATGGATTAACTGTCTTCTCCAATATTGCCTTGATCTCGCGATTAGGAATTTCTGCTTGGCCGTTAGACTGAGGGTGGTACAGGGTAGATACTCTATGGTCACCATATTTCTTCACCAGAGCCTCGATGGTGCGATTACAGAAATGTGTTCCTTGGTCTGAAACGATGGCTCAAGGAACTCCGTATCTGTTGAAGATATTTTGGCCTTTAGAAATTTTGCCACCTCCTTTGATTCACATGTCGTGGTGGCCTTAGCTTCTATCCATTTAGACACATAGTCTACTGCAACCAATATATATGTGTTCCCACAGGATGATAGAAACGGTCCCATGAAGTCCATCCCCCATACGTCGAAGATTTCGCAGACAATCACCGGGACCTGGGGCATCTCGTCCCTCCTTGAAATTCCCCCCGTCTGTTGGCATCTTTCGCAACACTGACAAAACTCGAAGGCATCTCTATTAAGCGTTGGCCAGTAGAACCCACTATCCAAAACTTTCCTTGCTGTTTTCCTTGGTCCAAAATGACCTCCACATGCCAAAGTGTGGCAATGATTCAGCACATCTCTTTGTTCCCATTCGGGAATGCAGCGTCTAATCACTTGATCCGAGCACATCTTCCATAAGTAAGGATCATCCCAAAAGTAATATTTGGCTTCACTTTTAATTTTCATCTTCTGGGCCCAGGAAACTTCGTCTGAACTTGGCACCTCTCCCGTTACCAAGTAGTTTGCTAAGTCAGCAAACCATGGTTCTGCGTTAAGTGTTCGCTTCCCCTTGTCGGAATCTCCTAGACCGGTTAATGCCAAAATTGCCTCCCAACTGATCTGTCTAGGGAATTCCCCTAGATAATACAAATGCTCTTCAGGAAAAGCATCAGGTATGGCCTCTTCCGTTTCCCCTTGAAAAATTCTGCTCAAGTGATCGGCTACTCTATTCTCTGTTCCTCTTTTGTCTCTCACTTCCCAATCAAACTCCTGCAAAAGCAACACCCAACGGATTAACCTCGGCTTAGACTCCTTCTTAGCCAGTAAGTACTTTATTGTTGCGTGATATGTGAAAACTATAACCCTCGACCCAAGAAGATAAGGTCGGAATTTTTCAAACGAGTATACGACAACCAACATTTCCTTCTCCGTGGTATCATAGTTCTTCTGAGCTTGATTTAGATTCTTGGATGCATAGAAGATCACATAACTTTTCCCGTCTATCTTCTGCCCTAGGACAGCTCCCACAGCGAAATCACTCGCGTCGCACATTATCTCAAAAGGGTGATTCCAGTCTGGCGCCCTGATTATTGGTGCTGACACGAGGCTGTCCTTAAGCAATTGAAAGGCCTTCTTGCATCCTTCGTCAAAGACGAATTCCACATCGTTGTGCAACAAATGGGTGAGCGGTTGCGCGATTTTCGCGAAATCCCTGATAAACCTCCTATAAAATCCCGCGTGACCCAAGAAGCCTCTAACTTCTTTTTGGTTCGTGGGGTAAGGTAACTTTGATATCACATCTACCTTTGCCTTGTCCACCTGTATACCTCTTTCAGAAACCACGTGACCCAGGACAATACCTTAAGTCACCATGAAGTGACATTTTTCGAAATTCAAAACTAGGTGCTTCTCCTGACATCTTTTCAATACTAGGTCAAGGCTGGCCAAACAAGTGTTGAATGAATTCCCGTATACGGCAAAATCATCCATGAATATCTCAATGCATACTTCAAGCAAATCCGAAAAAATACTCATCATACACCGCTGGAACGTTCCTGGTGCGTTACACAACCCAAACGACATTCTTCGGTATGCATATGTACCAAAAGGGCACGTGAACGTGGTCTTCCCTTGATCTTCTGGGTTAACGTAGATCTGGAAATAGCCACTGTATCCATCAAGGAAGCTAAAATACTGTTTGCCAGCCAACCTTTCTAACATCTGATCAATGAAAGGTAGAGGAAAGTGATCCTTTTTCGTGGCCTCATTCAGCTTCCTGTAGTCGATGCACATCCTCCACCCCGTCACCAGCCTAGTGGGCACCAACTCGTTCTTTTCATTCTTGACAACCTGTATTCCAGACTTTTTGGGCACCATATTGACAGGACTGACCCACTCACTGTCCGGAATGGAGTAGATGATCCCTAGAGAGAACAATTTCAACACCTCCTTCAGAACTTCCTCTCACATGTTCGGATTCAGTTTCCGTTGTGCGTCTCGGTGAGCCTTCACACCCTCTTCTAAACGGATGTGGTGCATACAGAGATCAGGGCTGATTCCTACTAAATCAGAGAGGGTCCACCCTATTGCTTTCTTGTTCCGCCTGATCACTTCCAACAATTCCTTCTCCTGCTCCTTAGTCAAGTTACTGTTGACTATCACTGGGAATGTCTCATTCTCTTCCAAGTAAGCATACTTGAGACCTGGTGAGAGTGTCTTCAGTTCCTTCTTGGTGTCGTTCATCTCCTGGGGCAAGGGATTTTTTTTCTTCAATATCAGGTAATGTCTCCTTCCCAGACCCAGGAGCATTTTCCAGACTGGCTACATGGGCTGATCCCCTTGATCTAGCTGACTCGAAATTTTCGCAAAACTCCATGATGGCCTCTGTTAGTTCCTCATCTGTCAATTCCATTGTGTTCATTGCTGCACACCACCCTACAACTTCTCGGTCGATTAAATGGCTCAACTCCGAGTTGTCAATTTGTTCCTGTATCAATTCCGTCTCAAGATATTCTTGGACCAGGGGGTTAATAACATCTATAGCATACAAATTCTCAACATCTAATGGCCTTTTCATTCCCTCATCTATACTAAATGTATATTTTTCCCCATTATAGTCCAAGCAAATCGTTCCATCAAAGACATAAATAATGGTCTTAGCAGTGCGGAAGAATGATCTCCCTAAACGCACGCCACTAGACTCAGCAGACTCATTATCATTCATTTTGATAACATAGAAATCAGCAGGATATAGAAAATCATGCACCTTAACTATGACATTTTCTAACACACCTTCAGGACAAATGCAAGTTCTATCTGCTAACTGGATTACCACCTTGGTAGCGACCATCCTAACTCCTGTCAGTTTCTTGTAGATTGAAAGTGGTAAAACATTTATAGACGCCCCTAGATCACACATGGCATGCTCGACTCTGATGTCCCCTAGAGAAATGGGTAATGTAAACATACCTGGGTCTGTGCATTTTGAAAGCATCGTTCTCTTTTGTATCACAGCAGACACGTTCTCCCCGATCACAATCTTCCCGTCTGGCTTGGTCTTCCCTGCTATGAATTCCTTGATGAACTTGCTAAAGGCAGGCATCTTAAGGGCTTCAAGAAAGGCAGGTTGATTTCCAGCTTGCTAAAAATTTCCATGAGGTCCTCTGTGTCATCCTTCTTTTTCTTGGCTTCCCCTCGGTATGGAAACGGCTTCGCTCGCTTCACCGCATTTGTGGAACTCCCAGCTGGGGTTTCGCCGATTTCTCTGCTTACTTCCTTAGTTCCTATCTCGGGCTCTGGATCTAGGAAGAATGGATCAGCTGCTCGAGGTAAAGATCCCTCTGAATCTCCCTTCTGGAGGTCATCCTGAGCATGAACTTCTCTGGGTCTAGGGCTATCCCCTTGAAACACTTGACTTTCCTTCCCCTTACTCTCCTGTGCAGGTTTGTCTTCATCGATTTCTAGTGTCGGTCCTTCATAACCCCGCCCTGATCTCAAGGTGATCTGACTAATGTTTGCTCGATCAGGTGGCTTGACTGTGGCAGGGAGTTTTTCTTCATTTCCCCGCATCTCATTCAAAGAAACCGCGATCTGGAACAGCTGTTTTGCCATCATGTCCATGGCTGCTTTGTGTTCCAACTGAGCGTCTTGCAATTTGTGCACCACGTCGTTGTTGGAGTGCAAGTTATTTTGCATGAACTGCTGCGAATTCACTAGGTCGTGGACCATATCATCCAGATTCCTTTGTGGCCTGGAGTTGAATTGATTTGAATTTGATCCTTGACCTTGGTTCTGTCCTTGGTTTTGCCGATAGTTCCCTTGATTTCCTTGGTGGTTATTGTACTGGTTGCTAGACCCTTGATTTGGTTGGGAATTCTGATAGTTTCCTTGGTTATTCCTCTGGTGAGGTGGCACATATGAGCTCCCTGGATTGTTCTAATTTTTGCTTCCCCAATTAGTATGGTCCTGATTCCTGTATCCCAATTGCAGTTGCCCCTCTTGATTCCTCCCTGACCAGTTGGACTGCCTCTCTGGAGGGTGTGCATAATTTGTGATCTGCAGTGGGGGCGGCTGACTTTGATCATTGTCAGTCCATCTAAAATTGGGGTGAGTCCTCCATGGGGCCTCCTTTTGCCTTCCTTGGTTCCAACTTCCATCCGGATTCCAGCTCCCCATCGAATTCGCCTAGGCTTGGCACTCCCCTTCACAAGGTTGACCGTAATAAGGTTGAAGTTTCCTTTCCTCTGGACCAGGGGGTTTCTCATTCTCTGGTGGGGCATGAGTGTTGTACTTCTCAATTGCATTCAACAGTGCTTTCTCAAATTTATCTATCCTGTCCTCCACTTTCTTGTCATCTTGTTCTGTTACTGCATTGGCCGATCCCCTTCTCAAAATGCTCTGCGGGTTATCATAGGCCTTTTTTGCCTCCATCAATCTTCCCAAAGTTTCTCTGGCTTCACTTGCTTTATTCTTGGTAAAATTTCCCTCACTCGAGGAATTCATCAAGCCTTTTGATTCAGGGTTTGCACCTTCGTAAAACAAATAGTAAGTCTCTGCCTCGATCATCCTGTGGTTCGGACAAGCATCCAACAGTCCTTTAAAACGGGACCAATAAGAGCTCAGAGACTCATCATATTCTTGCTTGCACTCCTGGATCTCTTTCTTCAAAGCGTTCGTCTTGTTGGACGGGAAAAAATAATCCAAGAACTCCAATTTGAAATCCTTCTATGTGTTGATCGAGTCTGGTGGGAGCCTCAGCAGCCAAGTATTAGCCTCCCTCTTAAGGGCAAACGGGACTGCACGCAAACGGTAGTCCTCCTCAGTCAACTCGTTGGGTCACTTTTGGATGCTGCACAGCTTACTAAACTCGTTTAGAAATTCGTAAGGACATTCATTCCTTCGTCCAGAGAATGTGGGCAAAACCCCGAGCACATTTGTCTTAATATCGATAGACCTCCGGCGCGGGTTCGAGACTATGGCATGGGCGGGCTCACCGTCTAGATGCGCGGTGAGTGAACCTATCTCCGGATCGGGATCCACTAAGTGTGCCATATTTGCGTCTTCCTCTCCCTCGGTCTTGGAATGCTTTGTTTCTGTGGACAACTTCGAGTCCTCTTCTCCTGACGAGTTCCACTCCTTCTCACTTTCTGATTCGAACGAGAATGGGTCTACTGTCCTTAACCCTGATCTGGTGGTGACAGTGGACGTAGACTCCTTGACTTGCCACTTGTATCGGGCGTTTCCTGATCGAGATGAACTAGCCCAACTTCCAGAATGGAAGCCCGTGTTCATAAACTGTCAAGAAAAACAAAATAACAGAAATTAAACTATTTACACCAAATCCTCAAACGCATAAACAATTTACGCCATCCATCCCCGGCAATGGCGCCATTTGAAGTTGTTAAATTAATTCTGTAGTGTGCACAGTAAGGAATATCAAGCTTCCCGAGTCCAGCGAATCCACTAGATCACGGGGTCTAGGAACTCACGGAACGTTGAAAGATCTCGGTCGTCGGACACACAGAATATCTCTTCAAAACCCTCAACCACGTATACTAAAATTAGCACAGGGAAGTAGGGATCGATCCCACGAGGACAGATGCGAAATTAAGCATTTAAAGGGCTTTGGGGTGGTATGGCTGCTGCCACGCAATTTGGGTTGAGGAAATTAAACTAGACTCGGTGTTGAAATTTGCTATGCTAACAACTAGATCTAGGCAGAAACAGGAAAAATGCATATATGAACCGGAACAAGCGTGACAATTACTAGATCTAAGAAAACTATTCCCTAAATTACCTAGACCTGGGAAAACAACAGACGGTGGAGACCATTTACTGAAAAGGTAAAATACGGATGAAAAGCTGGAAAACAACTAACTAAAGTACTAACTAACAGCGACATCATCTTCTCCAACAATTGGCATGAAACATCCAGTAAAAACAGAGAATAACATTCAACCTCTGAAATAAAACCTCAAAACACACAATCAACGTAAATCAACACAAAATGAACACCATCGTGACGTAAACTAAATGCATAGATAAACGGTAAGTAGCAAACAACCAATCGACTTCGGAAACGTTGAAGTTCGACGGAATAAAAGTGCAAAAACTGAATGTAAATGATTGTATCTTTGCCCTTCGTGTGGACGGTGTTACCACTGACTTTCTCGAAGATGAACCTCTAACTACCCCAGAATCTCCATTTTTCCAAGTGTGTGTGAGTGTGTGAGCTGAGAGCTAAATCATGTATGTTTCGTGTGCTGCATGCTCCTCTTTATATAGGCGTAGAAGTGGGTCCAGCAAGGGTTCTTCCGTGTGAATAGTCTTCTTTACCCTCAGCTTTGGACTTCCTTCGTCTAGCCCTTTTTTTCTCTTTAATTCTGCTCACTTTCCTTCGCTAGTCCACTGCCTTCAGCTCTTCCTGGACCTAGCGATTTCCTTCACACACCTGGCTTAAAAATTGTGTTAGACCCAGTAAAAGGGTGATTTTTCACCACATAACCGATGCATGAAATTAGCCTTATCAAAAGTGTACCAAAAAAAGAGTTGAAAACACTTTCGCCAGGTCTCGAGTATGCATATCTGGAGGAGAACGAGACGTTCCCAGTCATCATCAGCAACAACTTGACCAAGGAACATGAAGAGGAAGTACTGGAAGTGATCGGAATGAACAAGAAAGCTATGGGATGGACTCTTTCAGACCTAGTAGGAATTAGTCCCGATCTTTGCATGCACCATATCAGATTGGAAGAAGGTGCAAAGGCTCGAAGAGATCCACAGTGGAAATTGAATTCGAACATGAATGAAGAAGTTCTGAAGGAAGTTTTGAAGCTGCTGTCTCTAGGCATCATCTACTCCATTCCGGATAGTGAGTGGGTCAGCCCCGTCCACATGGTACCCAAGAAGTCAGGGATACAAGTGATCAAGAATGATAAAATGAATTGGTGCCAACTCGTCTGGTGACCGGATGGAGAATGTGTATCGACTATCGGAAGTTGAATGAAGCCACTAGAAAGGATCATTTCCCTTTATGCTTCATCGACCAGATGCTAGAAAGATTGGCTGGAAAGCAGTACTTTTGTTTCCTTGACGGATATAGTGGGTATTTCCAGATATATGTAGATCCCGATGACCAAGAGAAGACAACTTTTACCTGCCCGTTTGGCACTTATGCATACAAAAGAATGTCGTTTGGTTTATGCAATGCACCTGGCACCTTTCAGCGTTGCATGATGAGTATCTTCTCAGATCTTCTGGAGGTGTGTATTGAAATCTTCATGGATGATTTCACTGTGTGTGGGAATTCCTTTGATTCATGTTTAGCCAACCTAGACCTCGTGTTGAGGAGATGTCTGGAGAAGCATTTGGTTCTAAACTTTGAGAAGTGCCATTTCATGGTGCCAGAGGGAATAGTCCTAGGTCATGTAGTCTCGGAGAGAGGTATTCAAGTGGACAAGGCTAAAGTTGATGTGATCTCAAGGTTACCTTACCCTACGAATCAGAAAGAAGTCAGAGGATTCTTGGGGCATGCAGGATTTTATAGAAGATTCATCAGGGACTTCGCAAAAATTGCTCAGCCACTTACGCACCTCTTGCATAACGATGTTGAATTCATCTTTGGCGAAGATTGCAAGAAGGCATTTCAATTACTGAAGGAAAAGCTTATCTCTGCTCCAATAATTAGGGCACCGGACTGGAATGATCCTTTCGAAGTTATGTGTAATGCGAGTGATTTCGCAGTAGGAGCAGTACTGGGTCAGAGAATCGACGGGAAGAGTTATGTGATTTTCTACGCATCAAAAACTCTTAATCAGGCTAAGAAAAACTACGAAACCACGGAGAAGGAAATGTTAGCTGTTGTGTATTCTTTTGAGAAGTTCCGACAATACTTGCTTGGGTCGAGGGTGATTGTTTTCACAGATCACGCAGCTATTAAGTACTTACTGGCGAAGAAGGAGTCTAAGCCAAGGTTAATCTGATAGGTGTTACTTCTACAGGAGTTTGATTGTGAGGTAAGAGATAAGAAGGGTACAGAGAAAAAGGTTGCCATTTGAAAGGTTCTGATTTCGTTGTGCGTGTTCAAATAGGAAATAACAGGTTCCCTAGATCCAGCAAGTCCACCAGATCACTCGGTCTAGGAACTCGTGGGTCGCGAGGAATCCCGGTCGTCGGACACACAGAGCACTTTTCCTTTCAAAAAATCCCTCAACCACTTTACTAAACCTAGTATAGGGAAGTAGGGATCGATCCCACAGAGAAGGATGCGTAATACTCATGTTCAAGGATTTGGGAGTGTTTTTGGTGTTGGCTGCTGCCACGCATTTTCTTGGGTTGAGGAAATCAAAATTAACTTGACTTGGGAACTTTTAAAAATTCTTAAACTAACAGCTAGACCTAGGCAAAATCATGAAAGAGCGTGGTAGAGGAAATTTAACTATCCGACACTTGATCTAAGAAAACCTCTACACTACTAGACCTAGGAAATAAAGCTACTGTGGGGACCATGTCTGAAAAAGCAAGGTACGAATGAAAAGTTGGCAGAATAACTAACTCTCGTACTAACAGACAGTGACATCGTCTTCTACAACCAAAATTGCGTAAAACTTCTTAAGAAAAATAGCATAAGCAAAATTAAAACAGAGCAACTGGCTTGAAATCAAATTAATGCATAATAAACGAAGAACTTAACAGATCTGCATACTCTAGACGAAGTAAAATAGAAATCAAGAAGAAAAACAGAATCTATCGAACAACTATCTTTCCACACGTCGAATTCAACCTCAGACGCTAAATCCACTCCGGATCCAAGCGTCCGACATGAACTCCAAACAACAGAAACCCTCCATTTAAGCCAGGAACTCCGAATACTCAAACAACCACAGATCTGTCACCAAATTCCACATCAAACACCTCAACATCAAAATAAACAGAGATCGACATAATATTTGAATAAATAAACTAACAGCAGAGAGATCTATGCAAATTGACTTGAAATTAAACAGCTAAACGCAGATCCACGAACGATAAAACAACTAAACATCATCAACATCAAGGTCGACTCCCAAAAGTGAAGTTCGACGGTGAAAACAAGCAAAACAACTGAAATTAAAGGTAATTGTATCTTCGCCCTCACTAGGACGGTGTTGCCAAAAACGAGATTTTCTAGAAAGTACCCTTCCGAACACGACTACCCCAGATCCATTCCCAAGTGTGTGTAAAGTGTGTGAGCTAAGAAGAGTGAAAAAATTCTCTATTGCGTTGCATGCTCTTCTATATATATAGGCGTTTGAGTGGGCCCAGCGAGGTATAGATAAGACTTTGTTGCCCTCAGCTATAGAATCCTCTGTCACGCCAATTTTCCTTGTAAATCCTGCTCACTTCGCTCCTTTCCCTCGCCAGACCATCTCCTTCATTACTTCCTTGATCTAGCGATTTTCTTCACACACCTGGCTTAGGAAACGTGTTAGACCCAGCAAATTATAACATTTTTCGCACATTACCGATGCATGAAATTAGCCTTATCAAACTGCTCACACTTAAACCATACTTGTCCTCAAGTATAAAGACAAGAAAAGAAAAAGAATAAGGCAAATTTTAAGCAAGGTTATCTCTTGACCGACTCCTAGACCTAGACACAAAAAAAACTAAGAAAATATATGAAAATCATACAAACACGTAAAACACATATATATGAGCTAGTTTCAATTTTAGGCATCTGTCCCCACAAGATTAAGGTCAATCCAATAGTTTGCACTCCTCCAAATAGGCCCTCTCCCTTCCTTTACCTAGCCAATCTGTCAGCTTGTCAAGATAGCTTTCTACTTACCCAATTGTTGGGTTCACTCGATCACTCATTCCTCACCAGGGATGTTAAGATCGATTCTCTCTTAAATTAATGCTACACCACTGAAGCGTTGGGTTATGAGAGTTTCTCCTTCCTGGGTCAGGCTATTATCATTCCTGTTTTTAGACCATTTCCCCCCACTGGACTTCGTCCAACTTATTCCTCCTCTCTTTTTTTCTCTTTTTTTTTTTTTTTAAAAAAATTTCCCTCTGGACTTTGTCCAGCTTATTCCTCCATTTTTCCTTTCTTCTGGACTTCGTCCAGCTTATAACGCCTTTCCCTGGACTTCGTCCAGCTTATACCTTCATAACCCAATTCCCAATTTTTTCTCCTTCATAGCTCTTCTCCCTAAGCATTCAGTGGTGGCCCTTAAACATGTGTTAGCTCAAAGTTATCTGAGGTTTATAACTCACTATATAGTAGGGCTTCACAACTAAGTAAGTAGAGGCATTCTCCGTCGTTCTTGCTTCACTCAAATTAACTAGGCTTATATAAGGAAAAAGCTTCTAAGTTGAAATGCCTCCTATCTTCAATTACTTTCACTAAGGGGATCATGCCGTATTATATCCACTGGCTCATGTGACAACACTTAAGACTAACAGACTCTTAATATGCGACACGGGTAATGCATTGACTCCTCTCCCCCTCCCACTTCACTCAAGCTTGTCCCTAAGCCATCGTCGTGAAGGGGGGAACAGGGAGATCAATGCAAAATAATAAAACAAAATAATAAAACTTCTCACACTTAGACCAAGCAATGGGCTAAGTGGGAGAAGAAACACAGAAAACGTAGGAAAACAAACATAACAACAGAAAACACAAACTTCTCACACTTAGACCACGCAGTGGGCTAAGTGGGAGAAGATATAACAAATATTAAACACATATATAACAGGTAAATAAAACGAAAAGAACGGCAAATAAAAGTTACTTGGTCAAGAGATGATTGATCACTTCTGGGGCTGGCTCCCTCGAGAGCCAGACTGGGGTGGGATTCCGGGTCGGGTCACTTTCACTTTCTTCTTAGCTGGCTGCTCCAGCTCTTTTTCCTCCTGTGTTGTTTGTTTAGGTACTGGCTTTCTCACGACAGACTTTGATTTTGGTGGGGCTGGAACTTGCACGGGAATGGCCGGGGAGATCAACTGGAGCGACTGCTGTGGTCGCTTGACGGAGGGACTGCTCTGAGTGGGCTGCCTAACTTCACTGCTGGACCCAGGAGTTGTCCTCGACTGGATCAAGGGGAGCGTCTGCTGCATCCACTTCAACATTTTCATTGAAAGCTCCACCGCTTCCGTCATCCTATTATTCTGTTTGGCACACTTCTCCGCCAAATCAGCAATATTTCCCCTCAGGGTCTGTACTTCCTCCCGATTTCTCATCAGTTCCTTCCTTATCCCACCGAGTTCCTTTATCATTTCTCTCCTCATCATCTGCATCTCCTTTTTTACGGCCTGGACTTCTTTGTGCAGCTCTTCAACCTCTTCACTCGGCATGGCTTCCTCGGCTTCCTCCGGCTCTGCCTTCACCTTGTCTCCCAACGAATAGAAGAGAGTCTTGGTGCCTTGAGTCTGCAGCAACCCCTTGTTGAAGAAATAATCAACACTAAACACCTCTGGGGGTTCGCACATGACTACTAGCGGAGCGGCCTTGGCAATTCTCATTTCTATATTTCTCTGGAGGTAAGCGCCGATGAGGTGGCAGGTGTACATATGACGACCCGGGTTGCTCGTCATCTGGTGGCACGCCTGCGCCAGCCAATATCCGAGGTGCACCTTAACACCCTTCGCCATGCACCATGTGAAGTAGAGATCGGTAGTAGTGAGAGCTGAATTCGCACTGCCCATCAAATTGTAGCTGACAAATGTTTGAGCAAAACGGAGGATCCGGTCTTCGATGTGGGAGGCTTTGGAGTAGCTGGATTTAAACGCCCCTGATTTAGGGTGCGTAACCAGTTCCCATGCTGTTTGGACCTTGAATCCAGGTGTGTTCTTTGGCATCCCGACCATCCTGTCGTTCCATGCCCCCTCTTCATCTTCTTCCTGGGTAAACAACCCCATCCGTAGGGACCACTCCCTAATGCTCAATTCGTACTCCTAATTGAAAAGACTGAATGTGATAGAATCCGCGTCCAGGTCAGTGGTATTCTTCAAACGAAAAATGGAGAAAAACTCCCTTGCTAGATCCACTGGTACCCTCTCTTGGCTGTGCTGCAACAGCCACTCAAATCCTATTGCTCGGATATAGGCGCGGAATTCTTTATCACATGCAATCATCTTGAGCTCCCTCTTGCTGTACTGTTTTCCTGACTTGGCCATCTTCCCTGCGCTACATCGTTCCTTATACACTGCGATCCTCTTCTGGTCGTCAAACTGCTTCATCTCCTCCAACAAGTCTTTAGTTAGCCAAACTACCGGGCGTCCTAGAATCGGCTCTTCTTCAACCTCCTCAGAGTTATAGTTGGGCTCAGGGATGGGCTCGTCGTGCTCCTCGACAGAGGTTTCCTCGGTCACAGGGGAAAGGGTCTCCTCGACCTCCTGGACGGAGGGAGCTTTCCTGGACCGGGTGGATGTAGTCGCCGGCGCCTTCCCTTTTCTTGCCTTTTCCTTGGCCAAGCGCGCCTCTGCCTCTGTTGCGTCAGGCACTAAGTCATCGACTTCATCAAGGAGGCTTCTCCTGGTGCGCCTCCTTTCTGCCCTCTCATCAACCTTGGGCTCACTTTCTTCCTGGTCATCAACCAGGTCCACGATCAGTTTCAGCCCTTCTTCGGGCTCCGGTACTTCAGTTGAATGTAGATCTGACTCCGCCAAAAGCTTTTCTGGGGTTTCCCCCTCTCCAGCCAACATTGGGGTTGCCCCCTCGATATAAATGGGGTTCTCCCCCCTGACATCTCCTGGGGTTGCCCCCTCCTCCACGAACTCAGGGGTTGCACCCCTGAAATCAACCGGGGTTCCATCCCCTGTCTCCAGAATAGGGGTTTCCCCCTCAGCAATTCTCTCCAAAGTAGGGGTTTCCCCCTCAGTAGTCTTTTCAAACATAGGGGTTTCCCCCTCAGCGGTCTTCTCAAACACAGGGGTTTCCCCTTCAGCCACTCTCTCCACCATAGGGGTTACCCCCTTCGCAACTTCATCTAACACACGGATTTCCCCCTCACGAACTTCAACAGAAATAGGGGTTTCCCCCTCACACATTTGCCTACCCTCAAGATTAGGGCTCTCTGTTTCTTTCCCTTCTGTCTCCACCAAGGTCTCGTCATGAGTCGGTTCACCATCCTCTGACTGTTTGTGTAATGCCTCCTCTTCTTCCGCCTCTTGCGAAGCGGTTTCTGCATGCGGTGGTGTAGCGACTCGCGATCCTTCTTCAGAGAGATTCGCCGATTTCGCAGCCGAATCTGCCGGAATTGTCAGTGACGGTGCAGTCGGCGCAGACGGCATTAGACTGGTGGCGAATAGGGCATACACCTCCTTTGCTTTCTCTATACTTCCCACCTTCTGCGTCAACTCGGCCAACAAGGTTGGGTCATACTCAGTGCCCTTGGTAGAATCCATCGGTGTAGATCTGGAAAAAAAAAATGAAAAGAACTGGGCAATTTTTGGTTAGGGTTTCGTCCGTTTTTAGAGAGAGAAAATGAATTAAGAGAAAAGGAAGAGCAAACAAAATTTTTTTCTAATTAGGAATGACTGGAGAGAGAAGGACGACGGTTGCTTTTCTGGTGAAAAGATGGTGCGGTTGCAGGCGTGATGTAAGCAACCGTACGTCTCCCATAATTATCGGCCAGAATTTTGAAATTCGAAATATCTTTTCCCTCCTTGACTCCTTCCTTCAGATTCTCCTCCTGGCTAATTCCCTCGACCATGCCCTACAAAATAAAGAAAATGAAGGTTCCAGACCCCTAGGTCGAGGTTAGGGCATAAAATATCGGTTCCCCTTGGAGTCTGGTGCTTCGAAAATATTATTTTTTTTTAAAAGAAAACAATTAAACTATTTACATCCGTGTTGTATTTCCGAGATTCCCTGGTTCAGTTTTGAATTTTCAAAATTATTAACTTACCCTTTGACCTAGGAATTCATCAGAAATTACCCCCGTCCCTTTAGGCAATAATAGGGAGTGTGTGTAGTGGAATCTCGACCACAACACACAACTCGGAATTATCCCTATAGACTTTCACTCTATGACCGTTTACAAGGAAAGGAACAGAGTTTGGAGTACTTCCCTGGATCTCCACTGCTCCATTTGCTCGGATGCCAACGATGGTGTATGGGCCGATCCACTTAGACTTCAGTTTCCCTGGCATTAGCTTAAGCCGAGACTGAAAAAGGAGCACCTTCTGTCCCACATGAAGTTCCTTGACCCGAAGGTTTTTATCATGCCATAACTTCGTTCTTTCTTTGTACCACATGGCAGACTCAAACGACTCCAGCCGAAGTTCCTCCAACTCTTGCAATTGTAACTTCCTCTCTTCTTCGCAAGCTATCGGCTTCATGTTCATTTCTTTCACTGCTCAGTATGCCTTGTGTTCAATACCCACAGGTAAGTGACACATCTTACCAAACACAAGTCTGTAAGGTGACATTCCAATAGGCGTTTTAAAAGCAGTTCTGCAGGCCCACAATGCGTCCCCGAGTCTTTTGCTCCAGTCCTTCCTTGACGGATTAACTGTTTTCTCCAATATCGCCTTGATCTCGCGATTAGAAATCTCTGCCTGGCCATTAGACTGAGGATGGTAAGGAGTTGACACTCGATGGTGTACATCATATTTCTTCATCAAAGCCTCGATGGTGCGATTACAGAAATGTGTTCCTTGGTCTGAGATGATGGCTCTAGGAACTCCATATCTATTGAAAATATTATCCTTGAGAAATTTCGCCACCTCCTTCGATTCGCAAGTTGTGGTGGCCTTAGCTTCTATCCACTTGGATACATAATCCACTGCAACCAATATGTAAGTATTCCCACAGGATGACGGAAACGGTCCAATAAAGTCCATCCCCCACACATCAAAAATTTCGCACACGATCACTGGGATCAGAGGCATCTCATCTCTCCTTGAAATCCCCCCCCCCCCCCCGTCTACTGGCATCTCTCACAACACTGGCAGAACTCAAAAGCATCCTTATTCAATGTTGGCCAATAAAATCCGCTGTCTAGAACCTTCCTCGCTGTTTTCCTTGGCCCAAAGTGGCCTCCACATGCTAACGTGTGGCAATGATTTAACACATCTCTTTGTTCCCATTCGGGAATGCAGCGCCTAATCACTTGATCTGAGCACATTTTCCACAGGTAAGGATCATCCCAAAAATAAAATTTGGATTCGCTTCTAATCTTCATCCTCTGGGCCCGGGAAACTTCTTCTGAAATTGGCATCTCTCCCGTGACCAAGTAGTTGGCTAGATCAGCAAACCACGGTTTTGCACTCAGCGTGCGCTTCCCCTTATCCGATTCCCCTAGACCGGTCAAGGCCAAAACTGCTTCCCAGTCAGGTGGTCTAGGAAATTTCTACAAAAGGTACAAATGTTCCTCGGGAAAGGCATCGACTATGGCCTCTTTTGTTTCTCCTTGGAAGATTCTGCTCAAATGATCTGCTACCCTATTCTCCGTTCCTCTTTTGTCTCGTACTTCCCAATCAAACTCCTGCAAAAGTAACACCCAACGGATTAACCTTGGCTTCGACTCCTTCTTAGCCAGTAAGTACTTTATTGCTGCGTGATCTGTGAAAACTATAACCCTTGACCTGAGAAGGTAGGGTTGGAATTTTTCAAAGGAATACACGATGGCTAACATTTCCTTCTCCGTCGTGTCATAATTCTTCTGAGCTTGATTTAGTGTTTTGGAAGCATAGAAAATCACATAGCTTTTACCATCAATTTTTTGTCCTAAGACGGCTCCCACAGCGAAATCGCTTGCATCACACATTATCTCGAAAGGATGGTTCCAGTCTGGTGCCCTGATTATTGGTGCTGATACTAACCTGTCCTTAAGCAGCTGGAACGCCCTCTCGCATCCTTCGTCAAAGACGAATTCCACATCATTTTGTAACAACCGAGTGAGTGGTTGAGCGATTTTTGCAAAATCCTTTATGAACCTCCTATAGAACCCTGCATGGCCTAGGAAACCTCTCACCTCTTTTTGATTCGTAGGGTATGGTAATTTTGATATCACATCCACCTTTGCCTTGTCTACCTGGATACCCCTCTCAGAAACCACGTGACCCAGGACAATGCCTTCAGTCACCATGAAGTGGCACTTCTCGAAGTTCAACACTAAATGCTTTTCCTGGCATCTCTACAACACTAGATCCAGGCTGGCTAAACAAGTATCAAATGAGTTCCCATAAACGGTGAAATCATCCATGAATATCTCAATGCATACTTCCAAAAGATCCAAAAAAATGCTCATCATACATCGTTGAAAAGTCCCCGGTGCATTACACAATCCAAATGGCATTCTTCGGTATGCATATGTACCAAAAGGGCACGTGAATGTGGTCTTCTCTTGATCCTCTGGATTAACGTAGATTTGGAAATAGCCGTTGTATCCATCAAGGAAACAAAAATACTGTTTGCCTGCCAATCTCTCCAGCATCTGATCAATGAAAGGTAAAGGAAAATGATCCTTCTTTGTGGCTGCGTTCAACTTCCTGTAGTCAATGCACATCCTCCATCCTGTCACTAATCTGGTGGGTACCAATTCATTCTTCTCATTTTTAACAACTTGTATCCCAGACTTCTTTGGCACCATATGGACAGGGCTGACCCACTCACTGTCAGGAATGGAGTAAATGATTCCTAGAGCAAGCAACTTCAATACCTCCTTTAGGACCTCCTCTCGCATGTTCGGGTTCAGCTTCCGTTGTGCATCTCGATGAGCCTTTGCACTTTCTTCTAAACGGATGTGGTGCATGCAAAGATCCGGACTTATTCCCATCAAATCTGAGAGAGTCCATCCTATTGCCTTTTTGTTCCTTTTGATGACCCCCAACAACTCCTTCTCTTGTTCCTTGGTCAAGTTGCTGTTGATTATTACTGGAAATGTCTCGTCCTCCTCCAAGTAAGCGTACTTAAGGCCTGGTAGAAGTGTTTTCAGCTTTTTTTTGTTGCATTCGTCTCCTGGGACAAGGGATTTTTGTCTGAAATTTCCGGTAGAGTCTCTTTCCCCGACCAAGGAGATTTTTCCAAGCTGGCCACATAAGCTTATCCCTTTGACCTAGCTGATTCCGGGCTTCTGTAGAATTCCATAATGGCCTCTGTGAGCTCTTCATCTGTCAATTCTTCTGTGTTCACTGCTGCACACCATCCCCAACTTCTTCATCAATCGAATGGCTCAACTCCGAGTTGTCGATTTGTTCCTGTATCAATTCTGTCTCAAGATATTCTTGGACTAAAGGGTTAATAACATCAATAGCGTAGAGATTCTCAACATCTAAAGGCCTTTTCATCCCCTCATCTATGCTAAAGGTATATTTTTCCCCATTATAGTCCAAGCAAATTGTTCCATCAAACACATCGATAATGGTCTTAGCCGTGCGCAAAAATAGCCTCCCCAAAAGTACCCCACTAGACTCAGCACACTCATTATCATTCATCTTGATCACGTAAAAATCAGCAGGATATAGAAATTCATGCACTTTGACTATAATATTTTCCAACACTCCTTCAGGGCAAATGCAAGTTCTATCTGCTAGCTGGATCACTACCTTGGTAGCAACCATTTTTACCCCAGTTAACTTCTTATAGATCGAAAGTGGCAAAACATTTAATGACGCCCCTAGATCACACATGGCATGCTCAACTTTGATATCCCCTAAAGAGATAGGTAATGTGAACATACCTGGGTCGGTGCATTTCGAGGGCATCCTTCTTTTCTGTATCACAGCAGACACAGTTTCTCTAATCACAATCTTCCCATCTAGCTTGGTTTTCCCTGCAATAAACTCTTTGATGAACTTACTGAAGGTGGGCATTTTCAAGGCTTGCAAGAATGGCAAGTTGATTTCCAACTTGCTGAAAATCTCCATGAGATCCTCTGTATCATCTTTTTTCTTCTTCGCCTCCCCTCGATATGGAAACGGTTTTGCTCGTTTTACTGCATTTGTGGAAGTCCCAGCCTGGGTTTCATCAACTACTTTGTTTCCTTCCTTACTCACTTCCTCAGGTTCGGGGTCTAGGAAAAACGGGTCCCTTGATTGAGGTAGAGATCCCCCTAAATCTTCCTTCTGGAGGTCTTTCTGAACAATGATCTCCCTCGGTCCAGCGCCTTCCTCTGGATGTTTCTGACTCTGTTTCCCTTCTTCAGTTTGCATAGGCACTTCCTCATCAGTTTCCAACGTCGGCCCTTCGTAACCCCGCCCAGATCTCTAGGTGATTTGGCTAATGTTTGCTCGGTCTGGCGGTTTGACGGTAGCAGGAAGTTTGCCTTCATTCCCTCGCATCTCATTCAAGGAAACTGCGATCTGGGAAAGTTGTTTTGCCATCATGTCCATGGCGGCTTTATGTTCAGACTGAGCATCTTGTAACTTGTGCACCATGTCATTGTTGGAGTGTAGGTTACCTTGCATGAACTGCTGTGAATTTACCAGATCATGGACCATGTCATCCAAACTCCGCTGTGGTCTGAAATGAAATTGACCAGAATTTTGTCCTTGACCTTGGTTCTGTCGATAATTGCCTTGATGATTGTTGTATTGGTTATTCGACCCTTGATTATTGTACTAACCACCAGACCCTTGATTTCCTTGGTGGTTCTGCTGGAAATTCTGAAAGTTGCCTTGGTTATTCCTTTGGTGAGGTGGCACATAGGAGCTTCCTGGGTTGTTTTGATATTTGTTCCCCTAATTAGCTTGGTCCTGATTCCTGTACCCCAGCTGCAATTGTCCTTCTTGACCTTTCCCTGACCAGTTGGACTGCCTCTCCGGAGGGTGTGCAAAATTCATGAGCTGCAAAGGAGGTGGCTGGCTTTGATCATGGTCAGTCCATCTAAAGTTTGGGTGAGTCCTCCATGGAGCGTCCCTCTGTCTTCCTTGATTCCAACTTCCATTGGGATTCCAACTTCCCATTGAATTTGCTTGAGCTTGGCACTCCCCTTCGCAGGGCTGACTGTAGTATGGTTGCAGTTGCCTTTCCTCTTGACCAGGGGATTTCTCAATTTCCACTGGAGCATGCGGATTGTATTTCTCGATTGCATTTAGCAAGGCCTTTTCCAGTTTATCGATCCTATCTTCCACCTACTTGTCTTCTTGATACATCACTGCATTAACTGATCCTCTCCTCAATATGCTTCGCGGGTTATCATAGGCCTTCTTTGCCTCGATCAGCCTCCCCAAGGTTTCCCGAGCTTCACTTGCCTTATTCTTGGTAAAATTTCCCCCGCTCGAGGAGTTCATCAAGTCCTTCGATTCAGGGTTTGCACCTTCATAGAACAAATAGTAAGTTTCCGCCTCGATCATCCGATGATTAGGACAAGCATCCAACAATCCTTTGAAACGGGACCAATAAGAACTCAGAGACTCATCGTATTCTTGTTTGCACTCCTGAATCTCCTTCTTCAAGGCATTCGTCTTGTTGGATGGAAAAAAGTAATCCAGAAATTCCAGTTTAAAATCTTTCCACGTGTTGATCGAGTCCGGTGGAAGCCTCAGCAGCCAAGTGTTCGCCTCCCCTTTGAGAGCAAACGGAATTGCTCGAAGACGGTAGTCCTCTTCTGTTACCTCGTTGGGTCGCTTCTGAATGCTGCATAGTTTGCTGAACTCGTTCAAAAATTCATAGGGGCGTTCGTTCCTACACCCAGAGAGAGTAGGTAGAACTCCAAGTACAATCGTCTTGATGTCGATCGACCTCCGTCGTGGGTTCGAGACTATTGCATGAACGGGTTCACCATCAAGATGTGCGGTGAGCGACCCTATTTCCGGATCGGGGTCTAGTAGATGAGCCATATCTGGGTCCTTCTCCTCCTCGGTCTCGGAATGCTCTGGTTCGGTTGATGTCCCTGGGTTCTCCTCTGTCGATGAATTCCACTCCTTTTCACTCTCTGACTCGAACGGAAATGGATCTTCCGTCCTCAATCCTGATCTGGTGGTGATGGTAGATGTAGATTCCTTGACTCGCCACTTGTATTGGCCACTCCCTGATCCAGATGAGCTTGCCCAACTTCCAGATTGGAAGCCTGCTTTCATAAACTGTTAGGAAGAAAGAAAATAACAGAAATTAAAATATTTACACCAAATCCTTAAATGAAATAACAACAAACGCCATCCATCACCGGCAACGGCGCCATTTGAAAGGTTCTGATTTCGCTGTGCGTGTTCAAATAGGAAATAACAGGTTCCCTAGATCCAGCAAGTCCACCAGATCACTCGGTCTAGGAACTCGTGGGTCGCGAGGAATCCCGGTCGTCGGACACACAGAGCACTTTTCCTTTCAAAAAAACCCTCAACCACTTTACTAAACCTAGTATAGGGAAGTAGGGATCGATCCCACAGAGAAGGATGCGTAATACTCATGTTCAAGGATTTGGGAGTGTTTTTGGTGTTGGCTGCTGCCACGCATTTTCTTGGGTTGAGGAAATCAAAATTAACTTGACTTGGGAACTTTTAAAAATTCTTAAACTAACAGCTAGACCTAGGCAAAATCATGAAAGAGCGTGGTAGAGGAAATTTAACTATCCGACACTTGATCTAAGAAAACCTCTACACTACTAGACCTAGGAAATAAAGCTACTGTGGGGACCATGTCTGAAAAAGCAAGGTACGAATGAAAAGTTGGCAGAATAACTAACTCTCGTACTAACAGACAGTGACATCGTCTTCTACAACCAAAATTGCGTAAAACTTCTTAAGAAAAATAGCATAAGCAAAATTAAAACAGAGCAACTGGCTTGAAATCAAATTAATGCATAATAAACGAAGAACTTAACAGATCTGCATACTCTAGACGAAGTAAAATAGAAATCAAGAAGAAAAACAGAATCTATCGAACAACTATCTTTCCACACGTCGAATCCAACCTCAGACGCTAAATCCACTCCGGATCCAAGCGTCCGACATGAACTCCAAACAACAGAAACCCTCCATCACGTCAGATTTAAGCCAGGAACTCCGAATACTCAAACAACCACAGATCTGTCACCAAATTCCACATCAAACACCTCAACATCAAAATAAACAGAGATCGACATAACATTTGAAGAAATAAACTAACAGCAGAGAGATCTATGCAAATTGACTTGAAATTAAACAGCTAAACGCAGATCCACGAACGATAAAAACAACTAAACATCATCAACATCAAGGTCGACTCCCAAAAGTGAAGTTCGACGGTGAAAACAAGCAAAACAACTGAAATTAAAGGTAATTGTATCTTCGCCCTCACTAGGACGGTGTTGCCAAAAACGAGATTTTCTAGAAAGTACCCTTCCGAACACGACTACCCCAGATCCATTCCCAAGTGTGTGTAAAGTGTGTGAGCTAAGAAGAGTGAAAAAACTCTCTATTGCGTTGCATGCTCTTCTATATATTAGGCGTTTGAGTGGGCCCAGCAAGGTATAGATAAGACTTTGTTGCCCTCAGCTGTAGAATCCTCTGTCACGCCAATTTTTCTTGTAAATCCTGCTCACTTCGCTCCTTTCCCTCGCCAGACCATCTCCTTCATTACTTCCTTGATCTAGCGATTTTCTTCACACACCTGGCTTAGGAAACGTGTTAGACCCAGCAAATTATAACATTTTTCGCACATTACCGATGCATGAAATTAGCCTTATCACCGATCATCTGAGTCGAATATTTCAAGGAGACACGTATGAAGCTATACCCGATGCCTTCCCCGAGGAACACCTTTACTATCTCGGGAAATCTGCTAGACCTATTAACTGGAAAACAGTACTGACGGTAACCGGTCCAGGAAAATCCGATAAAGGGAAATATCCAATGAATACGGAGCCATGGTTCGCTGACCTGGCTAATTACTTGGTCACAGGAGAGGTACCGAATTCATAAGAAATATTCCCGGGCCTAGAGGATGAAGTTGAAGAGTGAGGCCAAATACTACTTTTGGGATGATCCTTACCTCTGGAAGATGTGCTCCGATCAAGTAATCAGAAGGTGTATTCCGTAATGGGAACAGAAGGACGTCCTTAACCAGTATCATGCTCTGGCATGCGGATGTCATTTTGGACCTAGGAAGACTGCGAGGAAGGTTTTAGTCAGTGGGTTCTATTGGCCAACAGTGAACAAGGATTCTTTCGAATTCTGTTAATACTGTGAGAGATGTCAACAGACTGGAGGAATCTCAAGGAGGGATGAGATGCCCCAAGTTCCAGTAATAGTCTGCAAAATCTTTGACGTGTGGGGGATGGATTTTATGGGACCGTTCCCATCTTCCTATGGTAACACTTATATATTGGTCGCGGTTGACTATGTGTACAAATGGATAGAGGCGAAGGCTACACCCACCTGTGAATCGAAAGAAGTAGCAAAGTTTCTGAAGGCGAATATTTTCAACAGGTATGGAGTACCTAGAGCTATAGTCTTAGACCAAGGAACACACTTCTGCAATCGCACCATAGAGGCATTGATGAGAAAATACGGTATCCACCATCGGTTATCTACTCTATATCACCACCAATCAAATGGTCAGGCTGAAGTTTCGAACCGAGAAATCAAGAGCATTCTGGAGAAGACAGTGAATACTACGAGGAAGGATTGGAGTAAGCGCCTTGATGATGCTCTCTGGGCCTATAGGACCGCTTACAAGACACCAATAGGAATGTCACCCTATAGATTGGTATTTGGAAAAATGTGCCATCTGCCCGTGGAGGTGGAACACAAGGCATATTGGGTCACAAAGGAGATGAATATGAAGGCACTTGCCTGTGAAGAAGAAAGGAAGCTGCAACTACAGGTGTTGGAGGAACTAAGGCTGGAAGCATTTGATTCAGCAATGTGGTATAAGGAGAGAACAAAGCTCTGGCATGACAAGAACCTCTGGGTCAAGGAACTACAAGTCGGGCAGAAAGTACTTCTTTTTCAATCTCGGCTCAAGCTAATGCCTGGGAAGCTAAAGTCCAAATGGATAGGCCCATACACCATAGTTGGCCTTCGAGCGAATGGAGCAGTGGAAATCCAGGGAAGCGCCCCTAAATCTGTCCATTTCCTTGTTAATGGTCATCGAGTAAAAATCTTTAGGGATAATTCGGAGTTGTGTGTAGTGGAAGAAGTGCCACTACACGCACCCTTATTTATTGCCTAATTGGTCAAGCAAATGAGTATTCTTGACGAATTCCTAGGTCACGTAAAATGGGAATAAGTTTTATCTATGCACTGACCTAGGGTATCCTAAGAATACTCAGTTGCGAGTGTAAATAGTTTAATTGCTTTTCCAAAGAAAAAAATCCAAACAAAGTAAAAATTTTAATCTTCCAAAAATATTTTCGAAACACCAAGCTCCTTAGGGAAATTGTTTTGTCATTCTTAATCCTCGACCTGGGAACTTGGTGTTTCACCTTTGCGTTTGTATGGTATTGAGAGTTGCATGGGGGAGGTAAGAATTTCTGATCGAATACTTTTGGAGGGAAATTTGGTACGTTTTGAAATTCGAATTCTGCTTTTCAAGGAGGCGTACGGTTGCTGACATCACTCTGCAACCGTTCCTCTCCCTTTTCTAAAAACAAAAAAATAATTTCAACCGACTTTCTCTCTCTAATCTCTCTCAAATTCTCTCTCTCAATACCCAAATTCTCTCTAACCCTAACCCAAAATTTTACCCTAGTCTTCGTAAATTTTTGTAGAATAAGCCATGAAGAAAGCACCGGCTACTACCACAAAGGAAGGGAACCCCACCACAAGGCAACCAACCGGCGGTTCGTCCAAGATGCCGGCAGAACTGGTAGCAAAACCAACGGTTGTCGCGCCAACAACTTTTCCGATACATGATATACAAACCGAGTGGCAATCGACTTCAGTTCCAGAGCCCACTACCGCCGCAGACCCTAAAGGGGCAGCGTTCTTGAAGGAATTAGATGAGAAATTTGGAAGCAAGGAGGAGGCCAGAAGAGTCTTTGCCCTCTTTTCGGCAATGCACCAAGGAAAATATACCGGAACCGCAGCCACATCGCCACAACCGCCAATAATTCCTGAAGGTACAACAACCCAACCCTCAACCGCTTTTGATCAGTCGCATGCAGAGGAGGAAGGGGCCAGCGGATAGAAGGACAGTGGAGATCTGGCGGCGGAATCGGACAAGATGGTGGTGGAAGATGTGGGGATAGTTGCTGACGAATGGGAAACCCTTGTGGAAGGAAGTATGGAGGGGGAAACCCCTGCTCTAGAGACTGCTATGGGGGAACCCCAAGAAAATCTGAGGGGGTGATACGCTCGGATTTTGCACTATTTTAAGGCCATTATTTGGTCCGTTTTTTATGTCAAAGTCACTCTACACGTCTATTATTTGCATATTTTGTCTATTTTGGTATTTTGACGTGTTTGTGAGAAATGTGCATAATTGAGCTGAAAAAGGGAGCCAAAACGCAAAGTCTGGAAATCTGGAGTCAGACGGCGAGCGGCGATCGCCGCGGAGTTGTACGGCGACCGCCGGCGCCCGGCGGGCAGGGCAATGCAACGGTCCGCCTCAGAAAAATATGCTTGGAAGAGAAGTCTCACCCGGCGACCGCCAGAAGCCATGCGGCGGTCTGCCGCCGGAAGAACAGACTCTCTGGACTCCAACGCGGCGACCGCCGGCCAAGGTGCGGCGGCCCGCCGGAGAAAGGCGGCGAATCCGAGATGCCCTAGATTTGCTCCAAGATTTACCCTATTTTGAACATCTTTTCCTTCCACAACAAGGATTGGCTTTCCTCTATAAATAGGACCTCAAGCCTCATCAAATTAGAGAGCTTCTACTTGCAAAATAATTCATAGAGATCAAAAGCTAGAGTACTTCACTTGTGCAAGGAATTGGAGAAGGATTTCAAGAACATCAAGAACGACAAGTATTCAACCTACGGGTTTTATTTGCTTTAGTTTTATGTTTAAATTGTCTTCCCTTCAATATATGTGTTTAGCTTATTTCATTATGTGTAACTAAACTCATAGGATTCTAGGGATGTGTTAGTAACAACTTTGGTTATACAATTCCAATTTTCTACTAATATCCGTTTTGTTTTCACTTTGTTTCTTCCCTAAGTAATTCTGATGCTGCATGATTGAGTGAGACAATCTTGTATGATTTAATATAACTTGCTTCATAACTGTGAGAGAGTTCTGGCGAGTTAGATTCACTTAGTAGACGCTACAGTTAGCTTCCCTTAAAACGGCACTGTTAATTGAGAGTGAGGACTTTTCAAGGGTCTTAGGAGCTATTTGGAGTTACGTGTTAGGATTGGCAACCTTAATCTTGTAATCAACGTTTGCATCGCATGAGCATAAGCTAGGCGACTCGTCCTATCAAAGTAATAACTGTGCTAGGGTATTGTAGTTTGGAATTTGTATAACCATAACTGTGAACGCACATCCCTAGGATTCCCTTATCTCTATCGATTGTCTCTGTGTTTTGCTTGCATTTAGTTGTTAATTGTTTTCAAATATTTTCTGTTTTCAAAAGTTTTCAAATTCTCTTATTCTTCCAGATAGTAATTGAGTTCTAGTAGAAGATAGACACTTTGTGTTTGCTTTCCCTGTGTTCGATATCCCGGTACTGACCTTTAGCTATACTATATATACTTTGTATACTTGCAGGTTTATTTAGTGCTAAAAAATAGTGCATCAGGGGGAAACCCCGTTTCTGTACGTCGAAGGGGGGACCCCGTTTACATCTGTAATGGGGGAAACCCCTGGTCAAGTCACTAAGGGGGAAACCCCGAAAACTACTGAGGGGGAAACCCCGAAAACTGCTGAGGAGGAGATTCCGAAATTATCTGAGGGGGAAACCCCATTAATGTTTACTGAGGGGGAAACCCCAGGACTGTCTGTGGGGGAGGAGATCCCCATTTTTACTGAAGTGGAGGAGCCCAGGGAAGAAGGGCTACATGATATTGTGGATCTAGTGAATGTGCCAGAGGAAGAAGACTCACCGAGAAACCCTAGGGAGTCCAGGAGAAGGGCGCGAAGGAGCGCACTGGACGAGGTGGATGACATTGACTAGTCCAGAGGATCAGGATTCCTTGCCCCAGGGGCAGGAAGTGCACAGGAGGAGGATGTGCCTGGGTCAGAGGAGGAAGTGGATGATGCGGAGGAACGACGCAGCTGTGGCGCGCAAGCGTAAAGGCAAGAAGGTGGCCACTCCCCAGCCCAGGAAGTCAAAGAGAATCTCTTCCGTCAAGAAAGCATAAGCGCCACTCCCTGCACCATCAAAAATTCCTGGACCCGGTAATTCAGATTCTGAAAGCGAATCGGGGGAAGAGTCAGAGGAAGAAGAGGTTCCCAACTATGAGCGGATTGAGATATGGGTCACCAAGAAACTGCTGGGATCCATGGCAAAGTTTGATGACTCCAGGAGAGCACACACTTACAAGGAAAGGAGTGCGGTTGGGAAGTTGGCTAAGTCTGGCAAGCGTTATGATCCAGAATCCCTGAGGCACTTTGAGTCGGAGGAAGAGTTCCTCGGCCATATCAAGGACATCGGCTTCAAGTCGTTGTTAAATCATAGTGAGCACGAGGTGCTTGTGGTCGTAGCGAGAGAATTTTTCTCGACCTTCCGATTCAAAGCTACTACAGACCCAGAAGCTGACTCGATCTCCTGCCGCCTGTTCAACATCGAGCATTTGATGAGTGTCCGAGAATGGTCTCTCCATATGGGATTGTTTACTACTGTGGAGGATGAAGAATGTATTTGGGATGACAGGATGTTCGGCCCTCCTAGGAACACGCCAGGATTCACTCTGCAAAACGGCTTGGGAGGCTATAACGCACGGCAGGAGTGGAACCTTCAAGACCAGTGTGTCGAAAGGAATCCATATCACAGACCAACTCCTCCGATTTGCGTAGGAATTCATCGGCTACAATCTAATGGGTACAGCTAGTTCAGCCCTCACCACCACCGAACTCTATTTTGACCTGGTGCATGTCGCAGAGAATCAAGGTCCACCTTGGCTACTGGTTGGCCCAAGCCTGCCACCAAATGACTGCCAACCCCTCCCGCCACATGTATACCTGCCACCTACTTGGCAGCTATATTCAACGAAATTTTATAATGAAGATAGGGAAGGCAGAGCCCGATGTGATGATGTGCGAGCCCCCAGAACTATTCAGTCTGGAGTACTTCTTTAATAAGGGGCTCCTCTTCATGGAAGGGCAGGATATGTGCTTCTACAATGTGGGGGCAATGGTGAAGAAGGTGAAGAGGGAGCCAGAAGAGGAGGTGGTGAGTGAAAATGTTGAGGAGCTAAGGAAGGAGATGGCCGTGATGAGGGAGGAGCTAGGCGGGGCCAGAATGGAGTTGCAGGCCATCAAGGGAAGTATCGATGTCCTGGCCGAGAGATCATCAGCCCAGAATGAAAGGATGTCTGATATGGTCAGGTTGATGAAGAAGATGGCAGAGTGGCTCGAGGAGAAATTCTCCCAGACCCAGCAGAGGCTGCCTCCTGGACCCAGTAATGTGGCTAGGCAGCCCGATCAGGGCAGCTCGTCTCTCCAGCGACCCCCGCCCCCGTCTAAGCCTTTGGTAGCCCCACCTGCATCGCCGTCCCTTGCGTGTGTATTTGTGAAGAAGCCCCTGTCGAAACAACCCATGGTAGATGAAGGAGAGTCGGCGTTGCCAGCTAAAAAGAAAGTGAAGTTGAACCGCCCCAACGTACCACCCAAGTCTGGCTCCCGAGGGGGCCAGACTCAGAATTGATACCCCCCAATGACCAAGTAAATTTTACATTTCAGTTTTTATTATTTTATTTTCTTTTATGATTGTGTTTTCATTATGCTGAGCATGTTATAATTGTTGTTATGTGCACTCTCCCACTTAGCCCAATCCTTCGTCTAAGTGTGAGAAGTTTATGTCTAGATTGAGCATGTTGTTTTTCTTTTTGTAATTTTGTCTTCTCCCACTTAGCACAATCCTTGGCCTAAGTGTGAGAAGTTTATGTTTATGTTTAGCATGTCGTTTTCTCTTTGTATCTATGTTTTCTCTCACTTAGCACGGTGCCCGGTCTAAGTGGGAGAAATTTCTTCATATGTTTTGTATATGTTTGTTTTCTGTGTTTTTGTTTTGATTGTGTGCACCAACTTCTCTATTTTCCCCCTTCTCTGGGAGAGCTTGGAGGCAAGCTGGAGTGAAGTGGGAGGGGGGAGGGAGTTAGTGCAAATTGTGCTCAGCATGTGTAAGAGTCATTAGGTCTAGGAGTTAGTTTTTTTTAGGCTTTGTGTGTTTTAAGCATGAACTGGTAAAGATAATAAGGCAAGATTCCCTTAGCGAGAGTAATTGAAGATAGGATGCACTATAACTTTGAGGTCTCTTTCCTTAATAAGCTGAAATCGGTTTGGAAGAAGTAAGAACGATAGAAGATGCCTTAGCTGACCTAGTTGTGAAGCTCCATAATATAAGTGAGTTATAAGCCTAAATACTGAGTGCTAACATGAAAAAAAGGGGCTGCCACCTGATGCTTAGGGAGAAGAATCTAGGAGGGAGAAAATAGTAGGAGAAAAGGAAAAAATATATCTGGAGGAATAAGCTGGACGAAGTCCGGAGGAGAGGAATATATATATATATATATATATATATATATATATATATATATATATATATATATATAGAGAGAGAGAGAGAGAGAGTTGTGATCACTGTCGAACCCTTCTTAAAGACCGAACTAGAGACCAAATTTGGGCCACTCATTTTTCTTAATTAGAATTTATTTAATAATCATAAATACGGAGTATATCTCATATACTAATTTCTTTTCGTCAACAACGAATACATTTTAAAAGCTTTCTGGTAGAGGAGCATGGTGGCCATGCTTCGGAGGAGGAGCATGATTGTAATGTTGGGGAGGAGGAGCATGGTGGTGCGGCTTAGGAAGAGTATGCTGGCGATGCTGGGGAGGAGGAGCATGGAGGCGATGCTTGGGATGAGGAGCATGATTGTAATGTAGGGGTGGAGGAGCATGGTGGTGGGGCTCAGGAATAGGTGCATGGCGGCGATGTTGGGGAGGAGGATTATGGTGGCGGGGCTTAGATGGAGAGTAATGGTGGTGCTCGGGAGGAGGAGCATTGTGGTGGTGTTGGGGAGGAGGAGCATGGCGGCGATGGTTTCTTGCTTCGCCATGGCTTTGAGGAGAAGGAGCATGACTATGGTGATGACTCTTGAGCGACTCTATACTCCATAACATTTCATTGTCTTCATTGTTTTCATTTGTATTAGAATCAAAGAACGATGTATTTTCATCTAAATGACGAGCTAGAGATGGAGTCACCACAAGAATCAAGAATCCAATAAGAACAAAGATAGAAAATGTACTAAACATTTTGTTAGATAATTATTTTTTATGAGACAATCCAACAATGCTTGTGATATTTTATAGTGGATGAAAATAGTAGTATAACAATATTTCAGTTTGTGGGCCAATAATATTATATGCACGTACTAGGGGTGTCGAAACGGGTACTCGCGGGTACCCGCACCCGATTTTGGCCCAAAAGTTAGTCCCGATACCCGCCCCGCAGTTAGTCGGGTATTACCCGATACCCGAGTCGGGTATCCCGCACCCGACACCGCGGGTACCCGACCCGAAACATTAATTTTTTTTATCAGATCTTCTTTTTTAAAATATTATTTGTATATTTTAGATGATTGTTTTAAAAATATTACTTGCTGAATGTAATAGTCTCACTTGAAATACTCCACAAGTCCGCAAATATGACAAATTCATATAATGAATTGAAGCCAAGTAGGCATCACTTCTAATTTTCAAATAAGAGAGAGTCGAGCAAAATTGCTGAAGAAAAAAAAACTCATAGTTACCTTACCTGATTGAATCAGCGGCTGCAGATGCGGGTGGAAAGAGGAGGCGGGTGGAAGGAGACAAGGAGTTGAATTGTAGAGAAGAGAAAAGACGGAAACCCGATTTGTGATCTTAACCCTAATTAAAAGTTAAAAACTTAAAAAAATATGTTTTATAATATATTACTAATAAAAAATTATAATATGACATATTTAAGCCAGCACAGTCAGTAACTATTAAAATTAAAAATTATAAAATATTAATATACATATCGGGTATTTCGGGACTATCGGGATTACCCGGTCGGGTATCGGGATACCCGATACCCGCAAAATCAAATATAATTATACCCGACCCCGACCCGTTACCCGATTTCGTCGGGTATCGGGTCGGATTCGGGATTACCCGTTACCCGCTACCCGTTTCGACACCCCTAGCACGTACTAAGAATTTTGCTTTCCAATTATACTAAGCAAATACCAAGATTTTAAAAAATTCTAGAAATACTTGACCATTTATTTGACTTAGCC
Organism: Salvia hispanica; assembly: GCF_029641045.1. Taxonomy (NCBI): domain Eukaryota; kingdom Viridiplantae; phylum Streptophyta; class Magnoliopsida; order Lamiales; family Lamiaceae; genus Salvia; species Salvia hispanica. The sequence goes on from NC_142697.1 coordinate 18,482,709, forward strand.
TTCACTCTACATTACTGGGCTTGATTAACTTTGAATACTTTCGAATAAAAACTCGTCACAACTTTAAAGTAAGAAAATACATTACCATAGATTTACTTTTGACTTTTTGAAAAAATAATTATTTTCAGATATTGTTATTTATATATATAACAAAACAAAATCCATCCGATTTATCAAAAGAAATGTACATGTTTCAAATGATAATACTATATTCTTCAAGTATTTTTATGTACATGTTTCAAATGATAATACTATATTCTTCAAGTATTTAAAAATTCATTTTATTATGCACAGAATAAGATGCAATATGGATCACATATATTAAGCAAATTAGAATTAGTAAATAGGAGTACAAGTTTTTGCACCATCTTATTTTCTTAAATTCTCAAGTCTTTTTTAAGTCTTGGAATTTGATCTTGTTTCTAATGAACCAAATCGATTACGGAACGACATAAAATATTGGAATTCACTTGCTCGTTAAATCTTTTGAAGAGTGCCCGAGTCATGAAAGTAAGCAAGTCTTTGGTTATTTGAAGACATTGGAGATGTCCTCGCAATTACAGCGATAATATCTTCAGCTACTTGATTGTACTTGTTCTGATTCTTCCACACGCAATGTACATCGATCGTTCAATTCCGATCACTCTAAATATGCAGTCTGTTTTTGGTGTTGAATTGATGTCGTTAGGCCTAACATTTTTTCATGGCCCCATGGACATCTAAATATGTCATAGTAGTAAGTGATATACACTTTTTGGTTACACACTTTAATTTATGCAAAATTAAAATCAACAAAAAAAAGGTTTGATATTAAAGCTTAATTATTTTTGAAATAAAAAAATAGTCCCTCTCGCAATCCCTTAAAAAAGACCAATTTGCCAATTTGGAATGTTCCTTAAAAATAGACCGATATTATTTAGGGAACCTTTTTTTTTCTATTGAGATGAGTCTCATCCTCCAATAACAATACTTCAATAAATTTTTTCCATATCTCTCTTAACGAGGGACGGAAAAAAGTGGTAAAATAGAACGGGAACGGATGAGTAACTACTAATGTACTCTTTCAAAATAAATGGCATTTGATGGCCACTGTGGCTTTTCCATTTTGAAAAATAAATCTATCACAGCCTCGTCCAAAAGCAAATATAGACTTTTGCAGTTATGTTTTAATGATGAAAAGGAACATTGATCAAACATTAATTTCCTTGAAGACACCATATTCTCACCGTTACAAAATGTTCAAATTGTTGCTACTTTTGGCTTGAATCTTCACTAGTAATAAAATAAAAAGGGAGAACCATAACATAGGCTTAAAAATACAACACAGATTGGATGGAAATATTTCTCTGCCCAGAGTACAATAAAATAAAATTAAAATTAAAATTAAAATTGGTTCAGTACTATAAAAATTCAGGCAAAGAAGCCATTACTCTCGCAGAAAGCACACCTACGCAATGTTTCACTAAATAAAAGTTGGAAACCCAAGCGGAAAACATACGCAGTCTGTATCACATCCTCATTCATGAGCTCGGTAAGGGTTCTGCTTTATCCTTCAATGATTCTGCTTCTGCCTTGGGAACTGCCTCCCCCTCTGGTTTTGTCACCTCTGTCAAAATATGGGTAACTTGTTATGAATGGAAAAAAAAAATTGAGTACCAAATGCTAAGAAACATGAGAACCAACCAAGAGCTATAAAACCTATATCTCACACATTAAGAAGCTCAGTAAGAAGATGCCTTTTGATGACACAGCCAAAGAAAACTGAGCATCAAAGACTATTGGAAGAAAATGCCAACTCCACATGCTTTGACGTATACACAATTGAGAAAATCAAAACAGATGGTGTTGAAAAGGGGGAAAAAGTCTAAAACCCAAGAAAATAACAAAATAAGAATATCATTCCACAAGAGTAGTGAACTCAAATTCATTGGCAGGGCTAAGCGATCGACAGATTTTATAAGCAAACAAACTTTGTAGACAAACAAAAACTAAAGAACAAGTACCTTCATCGTCACTGTCATCGAAGTCATTTCCCATAGCATCATCTCCGATGCCACCCATTCCGCCCATGCCACCCATTCCAGCCAAGGCGCTCATATCCATGCCGCCCATTCCACCCATGCCACCCATTCCAGCCAAGGCGCTCATATCCATGCCGCCCATTCCACCCATGCCACCCATGCCTCCCATGCCTCCCATGCCACCCATATCACCAAATTTCTGTAGGAGATGACAAAGAGGAAAAATATTAAGAGGGACAAAAAAATGCAGACCATAAATCATCATACAAGAAGTAGAAATATACTTACCGAGAAATCCATTCCACCTAAATCTAAGTCTGACGGCGCACCTGATCAAAGGGCATGATAGAGATAGATCAATTACATATAGTAGAGTAAATGAAACTTCGCATTTCATTGCCAAATATAATAAATTAAAAAATTATACCAGCATCATCATCTTCATCTACCCATTTGTCCCAATCTACTTTCACGTAGTGAGGTGTCTTCTCATTTCCACGCAACAACTTTGTCCACCATTTCTTCTCAGCTTTCTCCAATACACAGACAATGCTGCGCACACCTATGTTTATCTTGCACTCCTACAGAGTGCGAACATTCGGTAACTATTATCAGTCAAGTAAAAAGGAAAGCTCCAGTATATAACAGTGGTTGGATAATCATCAGATGACTATCAAGTAGCTCCAACTTCTGGCAACTAAACTACAGAGTTCTTATCATTGGCTGTGTTTATACACATAATGTAAAAAAGAGACTTCTGGCAACTCACCTCTACATTGATCTTATCGAGTAGCTCCAACTTGAGTTCATAGAGGTTACTGTCAGTCCCAGCAGCGGCAGAAAATGTAAATGTACCATCAGGGTCAACATTGACCTTAGGGTCTTTCGCATCTGCCAGAAGCACTGTGAGATAGATCTTGTCCTCCCTTTCGGCCCACTTCACTTCAGGGTGACGGCTACAATGTAGAATATGTTTTAGCTAGTGGCTCAATCCAACACAACAAGAATACCAAGAAAGCAATTATCATATTAGACATGAAATTTTGAAAAATCCAGTTAGTAAAATGCAATTATCAATATCATTTGACCAATAAGTTTCACAAAATTATATGCAGCACGTAGTTCCATCATTTTCTGGTGTACAGCGCAAATATAATACAACATCCCACATAGAGTAAATGCCACTAAATAAAACAAAATAAAATTTTGTTAGCTAACCTACATAAAGCAACAGGTTAGAGGCAGTAATTGAGCGTAAAACATTATCACGAAAAACTAAGAAAGCGATTATCATACTTAGACATAAAATTTTGAAAAATCCAGTTAGTAAAATGCAATTATCAATACCATTTGACCAATTAGTTTCACAAAATTATATGCAGCATGTAGTTCCATCAACAAGTGCGCAACACCAACATGTAACTCATTCCTGAAAACAAACACCCGTTCCAACATATTTTCTAGTTGCCTCATTTCCTAGACAGAACATATACTACAAACTCAGCAGAGAAAAAAAGTAACCTGCAGCATCACAGATACACTCGTGTACAGGCAAATATAATACAACATCCAACATAGAGTAAATGCCACTAAATAAAACAAAATAAAATTTTGTTAGCTAACCTACATAAAGCAACAGGTTAGAGGCAGTAATTGAGCGTAAAACATTATCACGAAAAACTAAAAAGTTCAATAAAACCGACCTAGACATTATCGCCTCTTAACTTTCATAAATCGAACGATAATAAATTCAATTTTCTCGTAATCAAACGCTCAAATAAATAGATAAAAAATAGCTAAATCCAACCAACCATGTCTTTCAAAAATCGAACGCAGTATCACAAAACAAAAAAAAAACAAAAAGAAACAAATAAGAATGCGAAGTACACAAAAAAGCTACACAATTCGATTACAACGATCAGCATCAAAACGATAAGAAAACAAACTTTTAACGAAGAACAATTCAGACCTCATATTCGAATCTGAGAGAGAGGTAGTAGAAACCCTAGAGAGGAAGAAATGGAGAGTGAGAAAGTAAAGAGAAGTAGATGCCCTGCTTCCAAGTCTCCTCCTTTTATTAAACCCTCGAATCGAAATAATTTTGTAAGCCCTCACACGTGGATCTTTTTATCACCCTCTAAATCTCGATAAATGTTAATCGAGTATCTATCAAAGGTAAAATATGGGCGGCCCATAGATATCTCTTTGGGCTTTTTTCTGCTTTCGTATTGTATTCTATTAAAATAAATTATTGTTCAAGTTCATATATTTATGAATTTTATTTTAAATGTTTTACAGGTTTGTTAAACTGAGGATGTACTTTAGCGAATTAAATAATGTTTAAGTGTGTTTATTTTTTCTCTATAGGTGAAATTATTAGCCGCATTGAATTGAGATTAGTAAATTATAATCATTTTTGTATTAAGAGTCATTGGTATAAACTTTTGTGGCCTATGAGGTATCCGATATACGAGGGATCACATGAGCTAATAGCCCACGAGGGGTCATATGAGATGATAACCTACAAGGGACCTAGGCTAATCCCACATAGATATCAGCTAAGTTATGTTATAACTAGTTGCAGTGTATTCCTGAGTGTGCTTGCATACTCACACTCATTTACTTAACATTTTTCAGGTTAAGGAGTCGGCGACGAGGCAGCGGACAATATGGCCTACTATCTCCCAATCCATTATTTTCACAAATAGTCAATTTTGGAATTTTGGGTAAATATAAAAAGTTTAAAATAAAATTGAATACTTTTATTGTATTTTGAAATAAAATGGTTGATTAAATTGATTTTTTGGGGTTGTGACCCTAAAATGATACTCCCTCTATTCTGTGGTAGTTGAGTTAAACTTGTGATAATTGTGATGCATAGCAATACTTCCTTTGTAAGCGACTATACTACCGCGAAACAGACGGAATATGTCTTTTGATAACGTTATTTTTAATTGTGGGTTGTGACCCGATTTGTTGGTGTACTTATTTTCGACCAACTTATTAGATTAACTATACCTTTATGATTATCTTGTTATACATATACCATGGGAAAAATGATTTTACAACTTTTTATAATATTTTTATTTATAGAATAAAAGGAAATTTGAATATTGTATAGTATATTTTGGTAATGTCACTCATTCATTAGGAATTGGGGCGCTATACAAAATGCATTAGTAAGACCTAATAAAACAAAATTTTGTAGAAGAATTTAATGAAACAAAATGTACAAATACAATAACTCTTAAATGTGTTTTGTCTTTTTATATTTATATTATTGAGATATGGCTTGATTTGAACATGGTTACTTCATCCATATTAACTGTATTGTCCAATTTATCTTGTTGCAGATTAAGAGAGTTATTCGATTAAGCTTCTTGAACCATTTTAATTAATAAAGTTTCAGACTCAACAATTTAATTATCATGTTTATTTCAACATCATTAGACAAAATGTTTGTTATTATAAAACATAGAAATATAAAATAGGGTATGAAGAATAATGACACTTTAAGATATTAATTGTCTATAAATTCCTAAACTTTAGACAAATTTTAATTTTAAATTCCAATTTTAAAATCCACCTATAAATTATTACTCATTTATTCAAGTAAAATTTCAATTGATTGTAAAATCGGAACAAATTAACAATTGGATAATTTATAGTCATATTTTAAAGCTGATATACCAGAATTTGATAAAAATATAGTATTATGGAAAAAGCACATTAGCGTTTTTAAGTGCTTCTTAATAGGTGACTCTACTGTGTATATCCTCCCTCCAAAAATTATCAAAAATATATTGTTCCCTCCGTTTCACTATAGTCGAGACGGAACTTTTGGGCACGGAGTCTAAGAAAGAGATGTTGGGTGTGTTAAATATATAGATAAAAAAGTATTGCCTCTGTCTCATTAGAAATGAAACGTTTTTCTTTTTTTTTTTATCCATTAAAAATGAAACGTTTCTTAAAATGGAACCATCTCTATCTCTACTTTCTCTCTTACTTTACTCTCTCTTCATTAACTCCCAAAATAACATTACATAAAAACTCGTGCTGATTCTCAAATGTTGCATATTTAATGGGACGGAGGGAGTAAGAGAGAGGAAAAGGTAGAGAGAATAAAGTATAAAGTGAATAAAGTAGAGAGAATAAAGTAAGAAAGAGTAAAATAAGAAAGAGATAAAAGTTACCATATATGAAAATGACTCAACTATGAAGAAACTTCCCGAAATGGAAAAATGACTCAACTATAGTGAAACGAAGAGAGTATCTTTTAACAAGTAAAAAAGTCTTAACTGCTAATGTACTCATTAAAAATTATTGGTAGTTATTTTGATAATTTTTGGAGGGAGGATATAGACAGTAGAGTCACCTGGCTATTAAGAAGCACTTAAAAAGGCTCATGTGCTTTTTTCATATTCATTAAAATAAAATGATATAACCATGATATGCTTTTCTCATCCATTTTGTAATATAGTCATTAAATTGGCTTAAGAATACAACACATATTGGATGGAAATATTTCTATGCCCAGAGAGTATAATAAAATAAATTGGTTCAGTACTATAAAAATTCAGGCAAAGAAGCCATCACTCACAGAAAACACCCCTACTCAACAGATCATTATATAAAAGTTGAAAACCAAAGCAGAATGTTAAAAGTTGAAAACCAAAGCAGAAAACATACGCAATCTGTATCACATTCTCATTCATGAGCTCGGCAAGGGCTTTGCTTTATCCTTCGATGATTCTGGTTCTGCCTTATGAACAACCTCCCCCTCTGGTTTCTTCACCTCTGTGGAAAAATGAGTAACTTGTTATGAATGGAAAAAAATTGAGCTCCGATTGCTAAAATACATGAGAACCAACCAAGTAGGGATGTCAATTGGGCCAACTCGCTCGGGTTCGGGCCAATCCACTCGGGTTGTCGGGCTATTTGGGTGCGGCTTATTCGGGCTGTGAATTTTTCGGGCTATAAATTTTCGGCCCTAACCCTAAATCTTCGGGTTTCGAGCTAACCCACGGGCTATTCGGGTTGATAGTAATCTTATATGTTACTTTCTATCAAATCCGATATTCTCAATTATTAAAAATCATATTGTCGCAAATAGTAAAGTATTATCAAAGTGATCAAGAGAAATAAAATAATAGCAATTGAAAATTGAAATAAAATAGATAAACTTATCATTTAATTAATAACACACATGAATCTTACTACAATTAACTAGAAATCATCCATTTCATATAACCCTAACTTTCAATTTGAGAGAGAAGACATAATTACCATATATTATTCATATCAATATTGTATTTAATATTGATATTAACAAATATACTTCATATAAGTATATAATCTAAAATTTTAATTATATTTGTATATTAAATGCTCAACCCGTGGGCTAACCCGCAACCCACCCGGGCCAGCCCACATAACCCGACGACCCGAACGGGTTAGCCCGTGTAGCCCACTTCTGAATATGGGTTGCGATTTTTTGGCCCTAACCCTATGATTTTACAGGGTAATTCGGGTCGACCCGTGAGTTTCGGGCTAGATTGACATCCCTACAACCAAGTGCTAAAACCTATATCTGACACAGTAGGATGCTCAGTAAGTGGCACAGCCAAAGCAAACTATGCATCAAAGACTATTGGAAGAAAATGCCAATCCTATAAATATATCCATGATTGCAACTCTCGTCCACCATATCAGCATTTAGTTGATTATGTCTAACAATATCAGAGTTTTAGAAACTAAGGACATTTTGGACAAGCAAGATTTAAGAGAGATGGATACATCCCCTACACTCCACAGAACCAACAATCCAAGCAGAGGCCACCTATCATTGGATGTCCAAGGAGCACTTAACTCCAAACATCAATGCAACGAGTCTCTTAAAAGTAGTGTCTTAAGATACAACCATTTAACTTAAATATATCAAAAATGTCTACATGCTTTGGCGTATATACACAACTAAGAAAATCAAATTAAATGGTATGCAGAAGGGGAAAAAACAACGAATAAGAAAATCATTCCACAAAAGAGTAACAAACTCAATTTCATTAGCAGTGCTAAGCAATTAACAGATTTTATAAGCAAACAAAAACTAAGAACAATTACCTTCATCGTCACTGTCTTCGAAACCATTTCCCATAGCACCATCTCCGAAGCCACCCATTCCGCCCATGCCACCCATTCCAGCCAAGACGCTCATATCCATGCCGCCCATTCCACCCATGCTTCCCATGCCACCCATATCACCAAACTTCTGTAGGAGATGACAAAGAGGAAAAATATTAAGAGGGACAAAAATGCAGACCGAAAATCATCATACAAGAATAGAATTGTACTTACCGAGAAATCCATTCCACCTAAATCTAAGTCTCACGTAGCACCTGATCAAAGGGCATGATAGAGATAGATCAATTACATGTAGTAGAGTAAATGAAACTTAGCATTTCATTGCCAAATATAATAAATTAAAAAATTATACCAGCATCATCATCTTCATCTACCCATTTATCCCAATCTACTTTCACGTAGTGAGGTGTCTTCGCATTTCCGCGCAACAACTTTGTCCATCATTTCTTCTCAGCTTTCTCCAATACACAGACAATGTTGCGCACACCTATGTTTATCTTGCACTCCTACAGAGTGCGAACATTTAGCAACTATTACTCAGTCAAGTAAAAGGGAAGCTTCATTATTTGCAGGTGGCTGGACAATCATAAGATGATTTTGTCTCTATAGCCAGATAAGATCATTCGATAGGGACTAAACTACAAAAATTCTTATCATTGGCTGGGTTTATAAGGTAAAAAAAGAGACTTCTGGCAGCTCACCTCTGCATTCTTATCAAGTAGCTCCAACTTGAGTTCATAGAGGTTACTGTCAGTCCTAGCAGCGGCAGAAAATGTAAATGTACCATCAAGGTCAACATTGACCTTAGGGTCTTTCGCATCTGCCAGAAGCACTGTGAGATAGATCTTGTCCTCCCTTTCGGCCCATTTCACTTCAGGGTGACAGCTACAAGGTAAAATATGTTTTAGCTAGTGGCTTAATCCAACACAACAAGAATGCCAAGAAAGCAATTATCATATTAGACATGAAATTTTGAAAAATCCAATTAGTAAAATGCAAATATCAATATCACTTGACCAATTAGTTTCACAAAATTTTATGTAGCATGTAGTTGCATTAACAGGTGATGCATGTGCTCATACCAACATGTAACTTATTCCTGAAAACAAACACCCTTTAGACATACTTTCTAGTTCCTTCATTCCTCATTTAATAAACAGAACATATAGTATATACTCAGCAAAGAAAAAACAGTAACCTGCAGTATTACGGATACACTATCCATTATAGAGTAAATGCCAACATTAATTTCCATTAATTAAAGGAAAATGAATATTTGACAGCTAACCTACATAAAACAACAGGTATACACTAAAAAGTTCAATTAAAACAGACATAAACATTATCGCCTCTTAACTTTCATAAATCGAATAACATTGAATTCAATTTTCTCGTCATCAGGTACGGACATATATAGATAAAAAATAGCTAAAAACCGAACCAATATCACAAAACAAATAAGAATATGAAGTACAACGATCAGCATGACGACGATAAGAGGTAAACGTTTGATGAAAAACAATTCAAACCTCATATTCGAATCTGAGAGAGTGGTAGTAGAAACCCTGGAGAGGAAGAAATGGAGAGTGAGAAAGTTAAAGACTAAAATAGAGTAGGAACTCTGCTCTCAACTCCTCCTTTATACCCTTGAAGCGAAATAATTTTGGAAGCCCTCACACGTGGATAATATCTTTACTATCTGTACAAATATGAACGTCTATATCTCAACGGTAAAATGTGGCGGCCCATTACACATTTACACTGCTATAATGGGTATGGACGTTGGGTTCTTACATAGATAATTATTTGGGCTTTTTTGCTTTTGTATTCATTAAAATATATACTACAATTTTTAATTAATGTTAATAATACATTTCATGCCACTTATTTTTTTAATGATTTTGAGAAAAAAAATACATTAACACTTTGGTAATAACTTAATATATTTCCAAGACAAATGGGATATCTTACGATTATAGAATAAAGTCCAGAAGGTCCGTTATGGAAACCACATACATATGATCTAAAAAACGATCCTAAAAAACTTCATTTTTCATCATCTCCTTATCTTCTTTTACGGTAAGGTTACCCTACTTTCCATTAAATGATATACAATTTTCTATGACATATGTTTAATAAAGTTAGTTAGAGTCTTTTATGAACGGAGAAAAAAATACTACTTAAGAGTATATTCGTTAGTTTGTTTGTATACAAATATGCACAATGAAGTAAAAGTACAAGAGAAATGTGCTCAATTTTTTTAAAATGTGTATAGCACTATTTTGTGGAGCATATAAAAATGACAAAGTGTTAACTAGGGCGGATTATTATATAATAAAATGTTGGTAGAAGATTTCCGAACCTTGATTTCTTATAGTCAGATAGTTACACTTACTAAAAATAAAATTATACAAAAAATCATTCCAATAATATGTATAGTGTACATTAATCTAACTTAAAACTATGTTTATATACTACGACTATTTCTTTCTTTTTTCTCGTCTACTTATTTACCTCATTTGAACAATTTCTTTTCTTTATTACTTAAACTAATACTCCCTCCGTTCCATAATAATAGGGGCATTTTTCCATTTCCGTCCGTTCCATAGTAATAGATTCATTTCCCTTTTTAGTAAAAGTCAACACATTTTTCCACACATACTTTACTCTCTCTTACTTTTTTCTATCTTCATCTCTCTGCCTTTTTCATTTTCCACTTTATTCTCTCTTTACTTAACTCACCTAACACAATTTTTCTTAATCTCCGTGCCAAAAAGTTTTACCTCCATTACTATGGAACGGATGGAGTATTTTGCAGTAAAATATTTTCTCTAATTTCAATCTGTACTAGTCCTTCAATTTTTAACATTAGATCTTCATCTATATTAATTTAGCAAGGGGTAAGAGTGATTTCAGACAACTTCAATAAAAATAACAATTGAACGCTTGTTGTGTCTACGTGATTGATAACTTAGAATGTCCACAATGGTTCGGACTAGTGTTCGCCCTATCAATTAAAACTCAACTTTCATTTAGTTTTTAATATTATTGTTTTTATTTTTTGTTTTCAAATTCTAAAATACCAAAATATATTGTATTAAACACAACTAAGTTTAAACAAACTCCTACATTATTTAATTAAAAAAAACTTCATTACTTATCAATAACAATATGTTGAATTGGGGGTGCAAAGATATTTGTACTATAAGAAAGGAAGATAATACTTTAAGAACTTAACATGTATAATAAATGAAATTATTAAAAATTGATTTTGTTAAAATTGTTTTTTTTATCGTTCGTCGTCCGTGCTCTTGCAGTGAGCGGACAAGGAGACGAACGACGGTGGGGCGCCCCTTCTTCCGCAAGCGAACTTTCTGTCATGCCGCTCGTCCGAGAGATTGTCTACTGACCTGCAATGGACGGACGACCACAGACGATGGCGCGGACAAGGGATCGTCCGGACGGAAAAAGAACCACTGTAGATGCACTTAGTTGAGCTTTAAGTTGCCAAGTGATGCTTGTTGGGTCTCGGTGGCGCACACCCGAACTCCACATTACTATGATATTGTCCGCTTTGGGCAAAGCCCTCACAGTTTTGCTCTTGGGGTACTCCCCAAAAGGCCTCATACTAATGGAGTAGGGGTAGCCCATTTATACACTTGCAAGTCTTGTTCATTCTCCGATGTGGGATATGGTTTGCTCTCTTTCAATCCTCCCCTCAAACCAAGACCACCAGACCACAGACCACATGTCTACCCCATGTTACAGGTCACCAGGTCACCACAGATCTTGGTCGAGCTCGTCACATCGGAGAACTTGCAAGCGCAACCACCAAACCCCGAGCCACACAGGCCCAGCCCTGAACCAGGGCTCTGATATCACTGTAGGAATCAGACCGCTTAAGATTCACTAATTACCAGGACCTCTTTTATTGATTGGGCCTGAGATGGCTAATCTCAGAAGTACAAGCCAATACAACAATGGTATCACGATTACTCACTAAGTACAAGAGTTACAATCAAAACCCTAGCCTAATCTCAAGTACTCCTCTGGTCTTGAGATTCCATCACTTCTTATTGCACCTGCACACTTAATAGAAGAATTAGTCACACAAGAAATGATCCCGAAGGATCTAAACCATAAGAAAGGACTAAGTTAGAGAATCGCCACGAGTGGCTCAGGACACAGCAGTGACTGCACTAGGCCTCAGACCTCCCTAATCCTCACAGCAAGTCACAAAGGAGAGCACCGTTGAACGAACTCAAACCAGAGATCAGTGGAACCCTAGATCTCACCGGTCAACGTACACCACGGCCGTCTTACACGCGGACTCACACCAACAGCTTCAGAACACAACCAAGAACACAAGAACCCTCACCACACACTCCAAGCATTTCGGGATTGGTCACAGACAAAAGACCAAACCCTAGAAAGAGAAGGAAACCGAAGAAGTTGCCTAACACTCAATCTACACCGGTAGAACTCTTAGGAACTGAGAATCATCGGTGGAACGGAAAGCTCGAAGGAGACTCCGACTGGATTCGTCGGAATCTTAGAGAGAAGGAAGAGAGTCGACAGTTTCTGAGAGCAAGAAAGAGAGAGAGATTGAATCGAATAAGGGAAGCCAAAAGGCTTCTCTCACTTAACAAACACACCTCACATCCGACGGCTGTGTGGCTTGATCCGCGTGGAGTTGCCAGGTGTCACACATCCAGCAGCCCTCACAAAGAAACGGGCCTAACTTAATTTGGGCAACACACATTCTTATGGGCTCAGCTAAAAAGTAGCCCAACCGAATAATAATAGAAGCCCAAAGCAAGGAGTCCAATAATCCAACATTCTCCACCTTTGGACTACTTCTGGAGAAACAGGGAAGAGCCTTGGTCTACTGCTGCTTCATCATTGCCTACAAGGCATTCCTATCACCAAAGAACACAAAGTTCATTAGATAGAAAATGCCAGGTTGCCTAACAAAACACCAAATGGTAAACCAATTAGTTTTGTAGGACTTAGATTGCCTTGTGACTTCAGAGAGTCAGCAAGGTCTTTCCCCCGGGACATGCAATGCACATGCTAACCAAAATCAAAATGCAACTTTTTGATGCATGATAACAGCTTATCCACAGGAAGACATTTGGTACCCATATCAGCTGGGTTATGATCAGTATGCACCTTTTGTAAAAGAACTTCACCTTTTTCCACAACATCTCTAATGAAATGGAACCTAACATCTATATGCTTAGTTCTATCATGGAAAACAGGATTCTTACAAAGTTGAATGGCAGACTGACTATCAGAGTATAACACAGGAGCAGATTTAATAAAATTGAGTTTGGAGAGAACTCCCTTTAACCAGATTGTCTCCTTCATAGCCTCTGTTATGGCTATGTACTCTGACTCTGTTATTAGAAAGGTTGGGGCTATTGAATCTGCCAGTGAGATGTGGGCTAAGCTGGATACTCTCTATACTGAAACTTCTACGTCCACCAGGATGTATCTTCTGGAAAAGCTTTTTAAATTAAAACTGAATCTTTCAAAGGAAATAGATGATAATATTGATACTTTTCAAAAATTGGTCCAGGACATTAAAAGGTCTGGAGATAAAACCATTGATGAGTATACCAGCATAGCCCTCATGATGCTATCCCTGATACTTATGGTGATGTTAAGGCAGCTATAAAGTATGGAAGGGATAGTGCCCCTCTAGACATAATAATCAGTTCTTTAAAGTCAAATGAATTGGAGCTTAAAGAAAACTTTAACCCTCAATCTTCTCAAACTAAGGCTTTGAATGTGAGAGGGAGATCTAAATCTAGATGGGATGGCAGTAATTCCTCTGGGAATGGTAAGAAGTCAAACAGAGGCAGGTCTAGGTCTAAAAGTAAAGACCCTAAGTTTAAAAAAAAATGTTTTAATTGTGGTGAAGTGGGTCATTACAAGGCAGAATGTACTAGACCCAAGAAAGGTAAGAATCCAAATGGTAATAACCAGATGGAGTCTGTTGCAAATCTGGCCAGAGATGATGGTGCAGATGGTGTTTGTTTTATGAACCATGATGTTTTTTCTGTAAACTCTGTCTCTGAGTGTTTCTTTACCAAAAATGACTGGCTAATTGATTCAGGATGCACTTTTCACATATGTCATTTCAAAGATGCTTTTACTTCTCTCAAACCTGTGGAAAATGCTTTTGTGTCTATGGTTAATGACAAGAAGTGTAACTGTGCTTTTAAAGTTTGAGAATGGATACTTGCTGTCTTTGAAAAATGTGAGATATGTGCCTGATCTGAATTATAATCTGTTGTCTTGCTCTTGTCTTGAATCTGAGGGTTTTGAGGATAAGTGGGGGCAGGGTATTATGAAGATCTGTAAGGGTGTGCTATGCCTGTTTAAAGCTGTGAAAAAGTGTAATCTGTATGTGTGTACTGCTAAGCCTCTAACTAGTTATGATCATAGTGTAAATCTGGTTAAAATGGATAAGGCTTTACTGTGGCATAATAGACTTGGGCACATGAGTCAGAAGGGGTTAAAACTTTTGAAAAATTCTGATATTTTGAGTGAGTTGGATTTCAAAAATGAGCTCCCCTTTTGTGAAACTTGTGTGATGGGAAAACAACATAAGGTGTCATTTTCCACCCCTGTGACTGAAAATGTTAGTCAAGCTGTCTTAGAGTACTTGCATATGGATGTTTGGGGCCCTGCCTCTGTTACTACCCACTCTGGATCTGTGTATTTCCTATCCATTGTGGATGATTTTTCAAGAAAAGTTTGGTGTTTTCTTTTAAAACATAAGTCTGATGTTTTTCAAACCTTTTCAAATTGGAGAGTTTTAATTGAAAATCAAACTGGAAAGTGTATCAAGACCATTAGGACAGATAATGGCCTTGAGTTTTGCAATGTTCAAATGGATTCTTTGTGTCAAAAATCTGGGATTAGGAGACATAAAACTACTCCTTACACCCCTCAGCAAAATGGTGTTGCTGAGAGGATGAATAGGACTTTACTTGAAAAGGTCAGGTGTCTCTTGTCCAAAAGTGGTTTGTCAAAAAAGTTTTGGGGTGAAGCCCTTTACACTGCTTGTTATTTGATAAATAGATCCCCTTCTGTTACTCTTAAGGGCAGATGCCCTGAGCATGTTTTCACTGGTAGAAAACCCAATATGTCACACCTAAGGGTGTTTGGGTGTAGTGCTTTTATTCATTCAAAAACTGATAAGTTAGACCCAAGGTCAAGGAAGGGTGTTTTTGTTGGCTATCCTGATGGTGTTAAGGGTTATAGGGTGTGAGTTAGGGATGAACCTGGTTTCAAGGTTGTGTTCAGTAGGGATGTCATCTTCAATGAAGAAGACTTCCCTTGTGTTGTTCCCAGGTCCCCTGCTTATCTATCCTCAGATGGTGAACCTCTTAGTGAGGTGGAGCAATCTGAGGAGAGGTCCTCAAGTGAGGTGGAGTCCCAGGGCAGTGATGCTTCCACTGAGGTGGAGCAGGTGTGGAACTCTTCCCCTATCAACCCAGATCCTATACCCCCTGAGCCTCTGGAAAACCAAGACCCTGACCATGAAAATGTTTTTGATGGTGAGCCACAACCCAATAATTATCAGTTAACTAGGGATAGAGTAAGAATTGTTGGTAAACCCCCTGATAGATTTGGTTCTTTTGTGAATTTAGTTGCCCTAGCTTTTAATGTGTTTGAATCTGATGGAAATGAGCCTCAATATTTTAAGCAAGCTCAAAGGTCCAAGTTTTGGGATTTGTGGTTTAAAGCTATGCAAGAAGAAATCCACTCTCTGTTTGTCAATAATACTTGGATCCTTGTGCCTTTACCCCCTGGTGCCTCTGTAGTTGATTGCAGGTGGCTGTTTAAATTGAAAGATGAGATTGAGGGGTTGAGGTACAAGGCTAGGTTGGTTGCCAAAGGTTTTACTCAGCAAGAGGAGACAGATTATACAGAAATTTTTGCTCCTGTGGTTAAGTTTACTACTGTAAGAGTAATGCTTGCCTTATGTGCTCATTTTAATTGGGAATTAAAGCAAATGGATGTCAAAACTGCTTTCCTTCATGGTGATTTGGATAAACCTATATACATGAAACAACCAGAGGGTTGTGTGGATCCTAACTTTCCCAATCATGTGTGTTTGCTTAAGAAGGCTCTGTATGGTCTTAAATAATCTCCTAGGTAGTGGAATATCAAGTTTAATGCATGCATGCAGAAGTTAGGCTTTGTTAGGAGTACCTTTGATGCCTGTTTGTATGTGAAAAACCTTGATAAAATGCCTGTGTTCTTGCTGCTGTATGTGGATGGCATGCTTATTATGGGTCCTTGCATCAAGTCTATTAAACATGTGCAAAGTGCTTTGTGTGAAAATTTTGACATGAAAGATCTTGGTGATGCTAAAAAGATTTTGGGGATCAATATCCTTCGGGATAGAAAGTCCTCTTCTCTGGCCCTTCATCAGGAACCTTATGTGCAAAAAATTCTTGAGAATTTTAATATGCTAGGTGCTAAAATTGCTTCTGTTCCTTTAGCTGCTCATTTTTTGTTGAGTAAGGACCTTTATCCTACAACTGAATCTGAGGTGAAAGCTATGCAAAAGGTCCCTTATTCTAATACTATTGGCTCTGTGATGTATCTTATGGTTAGTACTAGGCCTGATATTGCCTATGCTGTTTCTTGCTTGAGTAGATACATGTCTAACCCTGGGCCAGTGCATTGGGAGGCTCTCAAATGGTTGCTTAGATACCTGAAAAATACTTCTAAGTATGGTTTGTGTTTTTCTAAGCATGATCAAGGTGTTGAGTTGTGTGGTTTTGTTGATTCTAACTATGCAAATGATAAGGATAAGAGGAAGTCCACAACTTCCTATGTGTTTCAGGTTTGCAAGTCTTGTGTTAGTTGGAAATCACAACTCCAACACATTGTAGCTCTGTCTACAACAGAATCAGAGTACATAGCCATAACAGAGGCTATGAAGGAGGCAATCTGGTTAAAGGGAGTTTTCTCCAAACTCAATTTTATTAAATCCGCTCCTGTGTTATACTCTGATAGTCAGTCTGCCATTCAACTTCGTAAGAATCCTGTTTTCCATGATAGAACTAAGCATATAGATGTTAGGTTCCATTTCATTAGAGATGTTGTGGAAAAAGGTGAAGTTCTTTTACAAAAGGTGCATACTGATCATAACCCAGCTGATATGGGTACCAAATGTCTTCCTGTGGATAAGCTGTTATCATGCATCAAAAATTTGCATTTTGATTTTGGTTAGCATGTGCATTGCATGTCCCGGGGGAAAGACCTTGCTGACTCTCTGAAGTCACAAGGCAATCTAAGTCCTACAAAACTAATTGGTTTACCATTTGGTGTTTTGTTAGGCAACCTGACATCTTCTATCTAATTAACTTTGTGTTCTTTGGTGATAGGAATGCCTTGTAGGCAATGATGAAGCAGCAGTAGACCAAGGCTCTCCCCTGTTTCTCCAGAAGTAGTCCAAAGGTGGAGAATGTTGGATTATTGGACTCCTTGCTTTGGGCTTCTATTATTATTCGGTTGGGCTACTTTTTAGCTGGGCCCATAAGAATGTGTGTTGGCCCAAATTAAGTTAGGCCCGTTTCTTTGTGAGGGCTGCTGGATGTGTGACACCTGGCAACTCCACGCGGATCAAGCCACACAGCCGTCGGATGTGAGGTGTGTTTGTTAAGTGAGAGAAGCCTTTTGGCTTCCCTTATTCGATTCAATCTCTCTCTCTTTCTTGCTCTCAGAAACTGTCGACTCTCTTCCTTCTCTCTAAGATTCCGGCGAATACAGTCGGAGTTCTCCTTCGAGCTTTCCGTTCCACCGATGATTCTCAGTTCCTAAGAGTTCTACCGGTGTAGATTGAGTGCTAGGCAACTTCTTCGGTTTCCTTCTCTTTCTAGGGTTTGGTCTTTTGTCTGTGACCAATCCCGAAATGCTTGGAGTGTGTGGTGAGGGTTCTTGTGTTCTTGGTTGTGTTCTGAAGTTGTTGGTGTGAGTCCGCGTGTAAGACGGCCGTGGTGTGCGTTGACCGGTGAGATCTAGGGTTCCACTGATCTCTGATTTGAGTTCGTTCAACGGTGCTCTCCTTTGTGACTTGCTGTGAGGATTGAGGAGGTCTGAGGCCTAGTGCAGTCACTGCTGTGACCTGAGCCACTCGTGGCCCGATTCTCTAACTTAGTCCTTTCTTGTGGTTTAGATCCTTCGGGATCATTTCTTGTGTGCCTAATTCTTCTATTAAGTGTGCAGGTGCAATCAGAAGTGATGGAATCTCAAGACCAGAGGAGTACTTAAGATTAGTCTAGGGTTTTGATTGTAACTCTTGTATTTAGTGAGTAATCGTGATACCATTGTTGTATTGGCTTGTACTTCTGAGATTAGCCATCTCAGACCCAATCAATAAAAGAGGTTCCGGTAATTAGTGAATCCTAAGCGGTCTGATCCCTACAATGCTGATGTATGCTAATTGATTTTTGTTACTTGTAAATTTTATGGAGTAGTTTGTTGTTTTCGGTTCCACTATATTGTTTTAACTATGATACGTACAGATGTAATGTTTTTATCTTTTTGGTGAATTAACTTATGATTTAGAGTATTTTTTTCATTGATAAAAAAAGCTGCTCATTATTATTTGTTCGCTATAGTGGGTGTATCCGTGTATGTGTAAGGTAAAAAAACAATACACTAAATTCAATAGAAAGAAACGATTCACTCCATACTCAACGTTTATAAACATAGATAATTCGATACAACTATGCAGAAATAAGCATTTATTTGAACTTTTTAAAATATCAAAATATTTTATGCGAACTTGCAATTTTTACTTCTTTTATGAATGAATACATTTTTCATTCAAACATCAACATCAACATCAACATCAACATCGAGGCCCAGCCCAAGCTACTCAATTTTCACTCTCTCAATCTGGATCAAAAACCTAAACCCTAAAGCCCATTTCGACAAACTAAAAAACCCTAATATATCCATTTATCTCTCTTCCCCACCCACTCTCTACACAGTTCACGTACTCAGCCGTTCGATTTACCTGTGAGCAAATGCGCGACCTTTTCAGTGAAATCTTCCATTTTCAGTTTATTCGTGCGTCGATCTGTTGTAATTCTGGTTGATTTTTGCAGGAGAAAAAGAAAGTGTGCGAAGATGAGCAAAGTCACGGCGGCTGCGGCGTCGAAGGGTGGGAAGAAGAAGGGGGTTACCTTCGTGATCGATTGCACGAAGCCGGTGGACGACAAGATCATGGAGATCGCTTCGCTGGAGAAGTTTTTGCAGGAGAGAATTAAGGTCGGAGGCAAAGCTGGTGCCCTCGGCGATTCCGTTACTGTCAGCCGTGAAAAGAGCAAGATCACCGTCACAGCTGATTCCGCTTTCTCCAAAAGGTAGGTTAATTAACCTTTTGTTTTGTGTAATGTTTTCGAGTTGCATATTTGGATGAGGCCATTGAGATAGTTAAATATTGAATCAGGTAAAACATACGTTACATCCATTCCTTCGTAGTTAGATATGCGTCGATTGCTAATATGTTTAGTTGTGAGCGGTGTTTAGGATATGCGTCAATTGCTATATCTATGAGTTGTGAACAACTGAATTCCTAGTTTTGTGTTCGTTCTGATTTGCTCCCCTAGCAATGCAGCTACCCTTTACTAAGTGAGAGAATGATGATTGAAATATTGGGGATATTATTAGCATTCATATGAAGTTTTGTTGAATGAAATTTCAGAACAAATGTGGAATTTGTAATTCTCTATTCGAATGATAGGACTATATAATGTTGAATCATAGGGTGAATAATTTCAAAGAATGGCGTGTGTGTGTTTACACTTTGTGGTTATGTTCTTTTCTGGTTAAAAGATTGTGCCCCTTGTTGTTGTGCAGGTACTTGAAGTATTTGACAAAAAAATACTTGAAGAAGCACAATGTGAGGGATTGGCTTCGTGTGATTTCTTCCAACAAAGACAGAAATGTGTACGAACTGCGTTACTTCAACATTGCTGAGCAAGAGGGCGAGGACGAAGATTAAGTATAGAGAGATTAAGTTTCATGTTCATTTCATGCTTGCTCAAAATTGTCAAAACCACTTTTTTGGATCAATTTGTGTTTGTTCTTTCTTCTTTCTAAGATTGAGACTGCTTATGAGATTGAATTTTGATGAGAGAATATCCCTTTTTATTCTACATAATTGCATGCCACTATCATTTCCCACAAATTCTAATATCACTGATTGTATATAATTTTGTGGGTTCAGTTAAGTTGGCTTTTGGTTTGTTGTGTTGGGTTTTTTTTTCAGATTTCTTTATTGGAGCATACTAACCCAACTCAGTTTCCTAATTTGGGTTTAGTTATTTGTCTAAGTTGTTGATTTGGTGCTGTGATTGCTTTTCGATGATGCGTTCCTTTTGCTTGGTTGGGTAAGTTCCCTTCCACTCTTACCTAGTTACCTCCATCTAACACTTTCTTTCTTTATAGAATTTGACTCCAGTTTTTAAAAAATAGTGACCCAATCAGCCAGGTTGTAGTAATTGTTTTGCCGTAGCTTAATGCCTCTAGATATCCACAACGTAAGTTAGCCTATTCGCATTTATTAGCAGTGCTCTAATTGCCTCATGTTATTCATTAAAATTTGTAATTATGATTAAATTATTGTCGGACCCCTTAAAAACGGCCATTCGACTCTAAGAAGGGCGGAAATTAGCATTGGTGGCAAAAGTTAAGATTAGTGTGGGTAGCACCGAAATTTTCAAAGATAGAAAAGTCATTGTTATAGTAATATTTTTGTTTGACAAAAATTAATTCCACTTTGGTAATGTGGTTCGGTTAATTTTGTCAGTATTATACCATTTGTATTGTGAGTTGTGACTAATCCTATCCGGAACGGAAAAATGAAACAAATGCTCAGTTGTAGTATTCCACAATAAGAATTTTCAAATGTCTTGCAAAAATTTCAACACAGCTTAGTTGCACTTACACATTAGAATAACATGCAGTAGCCGCACAAAGTGCCGTGGTAAAAAAAAAAACATAACTGTCTTTGTACATGATAATGTAATTACCAAAAAGAATATACAATTGAAGTTAATTTTATGAGGAATCTAATTAAAATTCGATGAATAAACAATAGTTTACCTTTTAGTATAAAACAAAATTATTAATTAAGAGAGAAAATGACAAGATAAGAGAGAACTAAGAGAAAAAATAGATGAAAATAAAAAAAAAAAAAATTGTCAAATTTTCCCTAAAGATTGAAAAGATCAAAATGACAAAAAATGGTAAGTACGATACCAAAAGTAAAAAAAAGTACATCAAATGAATTGAAGATTAGTCTAGAGATATTGATATAATTTATTTTCATGAAGTACTGCAAATATGTCATGTGAGAAAAATAATAAAGTGAGCTATAAAAATTGTCCTTGTACAATGTATATCTGAGGCACTTTTGTACAATATTCAGTCATTTTTACCGAAAAAAAAAAGCTCTAATAAAAGTCTACAAACAGACCAATCAAGTCTTTGTCAATAAAAAAAATTCAGGTGATATTTATTTTCATGAGTAATCAAAAGCAATCCCATCTGTTGAGTTATCAATTATTGAGTTAGGAAATGCAATCATTATTGTTGAGTTAGCAAATGTAAATGCAACCTCAATTGTGAGACTTTAAAAAAGTTGCTTTTTGAAATTAACCTAGTCACCTGATTTAAAGAGAGTGAAGTCACATGTTATATACATATAGAGAATCGATATGGAATTCAGATAGCTATATCAGTCCATGCACGTTTGCTTCCCAAACTCCACATTCCACTTAAATAAGTACTCCTCTTCTCATTCCCCTATATTCTTCCACCCGCCGATTTTCAGATCCTCTCGCCGCGAATCCGCCCCAAGTCTCCGTTTTCCGGTGTCGCCGCTTTTTAGTTTTCGCTATTCTTCCGTCGTCTGACCCTGTGTTTTTTTTCGCTTCCCCAAAAATTCTGGGATTTCGGCGCGCAATTGCATTTGCTGTTTGTTGATTTGCGCAATAATTGGGCTCTTTGAAGACGAATGGGCACAGTCAAACTGAACGTATGAGTTTGACTGGTGGACTGGTGGTGGGGCCCTGTCTATTGAAGGCCGTCGATCTATGATCTGATATGTAAAGCGTGCGTTTTCTGTGGCTGGTGGCGCATTAATTCTTTGACAGGTATATTTTCCTACTTTTTTTTTTTTTTTCCAGATGTTTGTCGCGAGAGTTAAATTTTTTGTTGGCACAAGCTGCAATCCTTGTATTTAAGTTGTTATTAGCAGCAGTCTTTGCGTGGCCTTGTGTAACTTGAAACAGTTTTTCAGGAACTTCGTCTGGTGAAGTTGTTGGTAACTGCATTTTTTCAAGATTAGTTATTGTGATAAATTTAAATTAAGTGTCTTCCACGATAGAGAAAGTGATATCCAAGTGCATATAGATGAATTATGGTGGTATATTTGATAGGGAGCGGTGGAGAATCATATCACAAGGATCAGTTTTTTATACACGTTAGCTCCGGTTGTGATCTCTCTCTTTTTTTATGGTAGGCATCTTGTCCCAACTCCCTATGTGGAGTCTGAGCTCTAATTCGGGGAAAGATAAACTCCATGTCCATGCTATGTAAACTATGCGATGCAACTTTATGTCATTTTGAACTCTTGATTAATATCCTGATTTTTCATGTGAATATATACAGCTATAGGTACAGTGTACACTAGGTATTAATGAGGAAAAGACTGATGCTGTGAAAACTGAACTGTTTATTCAGTTGAGATGGCCCCGCTAAATAGTAACAGTTCGGAGAGCATGCATGGAGGTTCCAATAACTCTGGCCATGAGAAATGCCCTTTTTATTTGCTTTTCCATTTTGAGACCACGCTTGGCCTTGGTTTGAGGGGCTTCTTATATTTCCTGGCTCTTGCCTACTGTTTTATTGGATTATCAGCTATTACTGATCGTTTCTTCCGTTGCATGGAAACTGTGGTCAAGCATTCTCGAGCTGTGGAAGAGATAGATCCTACTACTAATACTAAAGTTATTCGAAACAAAAAGGTTTGGAATTATGCAGTAGCTGACATCGCGCTGTTGGCATTTGGAACTAGTTTTCCTCAGATTTCATTGGCAACAATTGATGCCATAAGAAATATTGGAGAGTTATATGCTGGAGGTTTGCCAGCCCTCTTTTACAACTTTAACTTTCTTCTATTTGTGACAGAACCTTATATGCCACCGAGCATTAAGTAACAAATATACTGTGAAATCTTAAATGTCTCTTTTTCTCCAAATTGGTTTTTAATAATTGTGATATTTCATAATTCCCTCTCTCGAGCACTTACACCACTTATTTCCAATTATATATCATAGCTTGGATATCAATCGTTTTCAGTAGTTTATTGAACTCTTACTCTTCTGAGATACCAATTATATACCATGAACATTATGAGAATGTTTTCGTTTTCTGTTAGTTAATAGGTTATGGATTCTTTGACAGATTCATGCACAGTTAGTTGTGGCTTTGTATAGAGTATGTACTTGCTTCTGGAAGGAAAGCAGATCCGGCAATATGTCACCAAATGTTTATGTAGCATTGGCTTGATTCTCACGTATTTCCCTTGGAATAGTAACACTGCCTCTGAATTTTTTGAACAGGTTTAGGTCCAGGAACACTTGTTGGTTCTGCTGCTTTTGATCTATTTCCCATCCATGCCGTATGTGTCGTTGTTCCTAAAGCTGGAGAACTAAAAAAGATAGCAGATATCGGAGTATGGCTTGTAGGGCTTTTTTGGTCTTTCTGGGCTTACATTTGGCTATACATAATACTAAAGGTCATATTTTTTGTCTTTGAAATCAATTCACTACAGAACAGACTCAAAAATTGGGAGTTGACTTCTAATGTGATAGATTTATTTGACTACTCCGCCGAAACTTCAAATACTCTCTCTCATTAGTTTTCATATAACATACTCATCATTTTAGATCACAAACTTCCCTTTGAAGAATAACCTTAACTTTGCAGGTGTGGACTCCAAATGTGATTACTCTCTGGGAAGCTCTGTTCACTGTAGGGCAATATGGTCTTCTGCTTACGCATGCCTATGCTCAAGATAAACGTTGGCCATTCGTTTCCTTGCCCATGTAGGTCTTTGGTTGGTGTGCTTTATATTACTACCTCCTTTCTCATCAAGGATAAACAAATCCATGTTCTGTTCTTTCCATCACGTTTGTTAATTAGGAAAAGAGATGAAAGGCCAGAAGACTGGGTACCAGAAAAAACTCCCCGGTGCAGGAGAGGAGATGAGGAACCTCATATGTACTCGGGAATACATGAAGGCGATGAAGTTAGAAACAAGAATATAGCTGGCATATACTCTGTCCATTCTGGTAACGAAGGTAATCCTTGTTAATGAATTTTATTTCCTGATTATCATTTTCCCCATGCATTCCTTTTTCCTGTACTGGAACTTAATGAAAAAAGATATCTACTACCTTTGCTCCTTTAGTTGCAACCGATTTTGTTAAAGACCATATACTAACCACAAAGAATTGTGATTAGATCAATGTCATTTTCCAGATGGTGAAATGCAGCTTGTGCATGCACGATTGTGTTTGTATAGAATGAAATGAGAGCTATGGTTTCACTAGTGTAGCCATGATGTTTGACTGTTCAAGGATATCAGATGTAGAACTTTGATTTGTTTCCCCAGAGTTAATCAAACGGGAGCATTATAAATGCAGACATTCAAATCTTAAACTAAAGGCATTGCATATCATAATTTACATAATACCGGCATTGCTTAATTTTCCTCAGAACAATCTCTTGAAGACAACATTCCTCAGAAAGATGATTTGGCCTCCATCTGGAAGAGGCAGTTTATTGATGCTGTCACGGTAATCTATCTGGCCTTATATAGCCTAATCTGTACTTTGTGTATGTGGTTTATGGAAACACTAGTATAATAGCGGGAAGTGGTCAACAACCTACTCTTTAAGTTTCTCCCTTCCACTTTGTTTGCCAACGTCCTATCCACCTCGAACAAATATATGCGATTATGCACATGCCACATCATTTTTGCCTAATTAGGTGCCTATCTCTCTGCACCAGATTCTTTTATTTAGATGATGCATCAAATCATTTTGTCGAAAACATACCAATTCAACCTTCTTGGTTGCCTATGTTGGCATTTGTCTCTTTCTTTTTCTTTCTTCTCTCTGAATATTCTTTCTTCCTTGAACAGTTGGAGACAGCAGAATCAAGGAAATTAAACAGTCCATGCCTCTCCCTTGTAAAGGCCTTTTGGAAGCTGCTCATTGCACCATGGAAATTACTGTTCGCATTTGTGCCTCCGTATCAGATTGCCCACGGATGGATTGCATTTCTTTTCTCTCTAGCTTTCATTGCTGGGATAGCTTATGTTGTGACAAAGCTCACAGATCTAATAAGCTGTGTCACAGGTTTGTATCTGTACATACATGTTAGTTTAAGAACTTCTATCGTATTCTTATGCTAATAACTTTATAAGCAATTTCTATATGCAGGTATTCCTCCATACACCATTGCATTAACAGCTTTAGCCGCTGGAACGTCATGGCCCGATCTAGTTGCTAGCAAGATTGCTGCAGAGCGGCAGATAACAGCAGATTCTGCCATAGCTAACATCACTTGCAGGTTCTCCCTCCCTCTGATTTCAAATATTTCCCCCCAACTTCCTTCAAAATCTCTAACTGGTGAATCACTAAAGATGATCTAATTTCATGAATCTGTTAACATTATCTGTAAATTATAGACGGATTTGCTTGCATTGATGCAGCAATTCGGTGAATATATATGTTGGCATTGGTGTGCCATGGCTCATCAACACGACGTACAACTACATCGCGTATAAGGAACCATTAAGGATAGAGAACGTAGGGGGGCTAAGCTTCTCCTTGCTCATGTTCTTTGCAACGTCGGTAGGCTGTATCGTTGTTCTGGTGTTCAGACGTCTGACGTTGGGT
The DNA here is from genome assembly GCF_029641045.1 of Salvia hispanica. Taxonomy (NCBI): domain Eukaryota; kingdom Viridiplantae; phylum Streptophyta; class Magnoliopsida; order Lamiales; family Lamiaceae; genus Salvia; species Salvia hispanica. The sequence continues at coordinate 18,508,882 of NC_142697.1, forward strand.
GCGGAGCTCGGTGGCCCGAGGCATTGGGCGTGGATCACTAGCATTTATTTTATGATGCTGTGGCTTATTTTTGTTACATTATCATCTTTAAGAGTTTCAGGTGTTATTTGAGCAAGTGTAGCTCATCCGTGGGCTATGAAATGCATACTACTACTCCACTACTTTATCAACAACAATGTAAAAAAGGAAATTTATTGCATGGAATGCTACCCTACTTCGATTAATCGATCTCATTTTATTCAGATCTGCATAACTAATTAAATTATGTACTAAGAAATGATTGGTAGCAATGAATATTTTAATTGGAAGGGTAAAATAGAGTTATATAGGCAAGGGCAACTATGGAAATGGTAGAAAATAGCTGAGAATGAAATTATTAGCAATGAGTAGTTGTCTTCCACGGCCAAGGCCAACGCCATACCTCTTTCTCGCTTCAAAGAAAACTACAAAGCCCATATTAAATTGCAAATTCAACAATGCCGAAGCGGCGCTCCACCGCGCTTCCCTGCGTTTCCAGGAGACCCTCCGTCCAGGCATGCTGTGTGTGTGTGTGTATTTTATTCGCTGGAAGAAACGCTGCTCTCTTAGCTTGATTTTCTTTGGGGCATTTCTTCGAACACCTGTCTGTGAATAGCTGGATTACTTGTTTCTGTATTATGTCTAATGTTTTGGGGTTGAAAGTAATAATTGTCAACGAGCTTTCATCATGGTTGAAAAATCCCACCTCAAATGCTCAGAAAGAGTATTCTTCTCTGTAAATTAACAGTATCACTCTCAAAACTACATGGATAGAATACTTTGAAAGTGATGGCATGAGTGATGGAATTCTGTGGATGTTGAGTCAACTTGCTGGTTAAGTTGCTGACTGTTTATGTTTGGGCAGATCCATTATTCACGGACCCTTACATCAGATGCCTTCTGTCTGTTGATATTGAAATGGATGTGAATCAAAACTTGCACAAGCACTGCCTTGCAACCAAGTTTATTGATGACAAACTCATCACCTCAATGCAAAAAGACGATGGACTTAGGCAGGTATCTTATACATGTGTAATTTCCTGACCCTTTTTGTTCCATTGTGGCTCAATGTTGTCTTGTTGGTTATCGAGAATTCTTAGAGAATGATGTTGGTCGCTTCCCACTGCGTATTTAATGGTAATTTCCTAGTCTAACACACACCTAAAGAGCTTAGATTAGGTGAAGCAAATGTTGGGATTCTAGGTTTAAAATCATACATTTGATTGGTGAGTTTTTGCTTGGGTGGATTTGTGTGGTGATTTGGATTCTACATAGAGATGGCCATCAACATATGTGAAGACCGTTTTTTTCGCATGAGTTGTAAGTCATGTAGTCTGTTGTCTTGTTGCAGATTGTTCTCTTGACGGATGGAATGGACACCCGGCCATATAGGCTTAACTGGCCTGCATCGACAGTACTATTTGATGTTTCTCCGGATATAATATTTAGACAATCTATTCAGAAGCTTGAAGGTCTGCCAATTAAACTCACAAGATTTCAGTATCTCCTAGCATCCATATCTTCTTTTTGTTCAACAATCCACAATTTTTTATAGTAATACGACTGATGATTTAACTAAGTTTCGTGGCATTGAGGGTGATTATTGAAATTTGATGCAAGTTAATTCCTTTGAAATTGTGACTTTTAATATCTGCTCAAGAATTCGAGCGTGTGGTGACAGTATTTATCTTTCATGAAAATTAAACTATTAGAGGTTGGTGCCAAGATTCCAAGAAGGTGCTTGCTCTTACATGTCCCATCAGAAACCTCAGACATTCAAGAAGCTCTACGCAGTAAAGGATACAACGGCACCAGATCTAGTCTGTGGGTTCTTCAGGTGGATTGAATTCTTTCCATGATCATTAAAGATAATATCTCGTAGCAACGTCTTTACTGAAATTTTACGTGATGGTGGTTTCTGTTTGTAATCTTGCAGGGACTTCCAGTAGTTACTTTGTCCAACTTTCAAGATATTTTGAGCATTGTGAGCGCGTTAGCCATGAAGGGATCCTTTATCTTTGGAGAACTCCCTAGCTGGTTAGTCAAAACTGAGACTGGCACGAAGGTGAGCAAGTTTTAATTTTGTTGGAGAAGTCGCCTCTCCAAGAAGATCATAATCTGTTCCTTGCCTCCATTTTAGTCCACAACAGCAGAATGGATGGACAAGCTCTTTGTGAGCCACGGCCTAAAGGTGGAGATCGTTGAGCATGACAAAGTTGCAAGAGACCTCGGAAAAGAATCATCATTCGGTGACTGTGAAACGATACTATTTGCTGCAGAGCAGCTGCAGTTCTCTGATGATCAGGTGACCAACTTTGAATATTGAAATAACGTGTAGAGTTTCATTTTGAGTTTGCCGGGGAGCTTTTCATTCTCATGTTGATTTCGGTTATATGTGTTTGACTGGGGATTCAAAATCTTGCAGATGGAATTATGGAGAAGAGAGTTTCAAAGGATAGAAGAAGAAGGAGATGAAGATGGTTTTGAAGAGCTTTAAATGGACACCATGTTTTACATATTGAGTCTAGACTCTACAGTGCTACTGCATTTGTCTCATCTTTTGTTTGCAATGGGCCTTAGATCTTGGGCCTAAACCCAGTCCAGCTCCAACTGCACGGTGTGGCCCAATAGATGAATCTAATTTTCCAATATTGTTGTGGAAGTCATGTTTCTATTGATATTTAGAAACAGAAATTTATAAAAAAGAGAGGATATTTGTATCTAAAAAAATACTATATAGGTGTCTCTTGAAATACTTACTAAAAATACGATTCGAGTCTTTTTTATTTGAAATCAATTTTTATTAAATTTCAATAAAAATTTCTTCATTAACTAAATTGAATAAACAATTAAAATGATTATAGAAAATAATTATAAAAAAAAAACATGAATTTTTGTAACTTGAGACTGATACTATCAAGTTTCAACCATTCTGAGTCCTAAATTTATATTTTCCTCTTTCTAACTATGGATTGATGAACTACTCCATCTAGTCCCGTTATATCATAAGCTTGATTGAATACGATATTTAAGAAAATGATTATTTTTTGGTTATGCTATTTCCACGAAATCCCAAATATTATTGACTTGCCCAAGTGGGAGGTTTGTAGTCAAAAGTTGCAATTTCTCAATTACAATGACTATTTGATTAACTGATTTGATCGAATCAAAATACATAGATTTACCTAGCATCTATGTTGTTCAATAATGATTGAGGAGACAAGTCAATTAGAAGATTAAGAGAACTTTTATTAAATATAGCATGATACATTATGGTTCATGGGCCCACAACAAAATTATTCAATTCCATTTCCCTTTGTAGATAAGGACAAACTAGTTCTCTCCAATTTTGTTACAGTTTCTAATCGAATAGATTCGTGTATCTATCTTATTATAAGTTCATGAATCTTTGATACTCTATCATGATGCATGTCACATCTTATAATATAGTTAGGCTTTCAGAATTCAGACTGTGTGAATATTAGCCTCATGGATGGTAATTTTCGTTTAAAATATCCGTAATAAGAACAAACAATTCTTCACCATATTTAGCATTTAAATTTGAATCCTTTTAATCCACAAGTGGGATGATCATGATTCATGAAGAGCCACAAAAAGTATTAAAATCTTGCAACTAGTGATGGTTATAAATAATACTACCCTCTTTGCTTCATATTCTTAGTTTGGTATTTTTGGCCTAATTTCATCCCCATGGAACATGTCTTTTGGTAGTCTATAAAGCCAAACTACAAAAAGGGCTTCTCCATATTCCTTGAGACGTTGCACTTGAAATTTTTTTTGTTCTCAAATTTAAGTTTATTTTATTATTATTTTTACTAAAAACTGTGATAAAGACAGTTTGGAGTATCTATGAAAACCACACTGACAATCAATCGAATTTTATTTTATTGTTATTTTTCCTTCAAAAACTGTGATAAGAATAAAATCAAAACTTAGGAAATTCTCTTGTAGTAATTGGTACTTAATGATCAGTATAGTCACAGTTTTTCAAGCATATATGAAAAATAAAGTAATTACGGATCAAACGTCAATGTGAAGAAAAGTATACTATTGTCAACATTAATTATGTATGTCTATAACGTATAGCCACTTGCTAAGTCGAACTTATCCCCTCCACTTTCGTAAAAGGCAAATTAAGAATTTACTATCAAAGAATACAAAACTCATTTTATTTGCCTTCGTTCAATCTTTAGTTTATATTAACATTCCTCACTAACTACTAAAAAGTGGTTGCCTTCCGCTAAAGAAGAGGTTTTATAATTTAAAAAGATTACCCGGCTCAAATTCATTTTCTTATTCAATTTTCATTTAATCTACTCCATGTATAACATTGCTATTTTATCACATCAGAAACATCATGTAACATTGCAATGTTACAACTAAAATGCATCATATCGCTCTTTGTTTATATTCCTTCTCTCTCTAAATAGAGATTTTGGGTACATAATTTTAATACAAAATTGATAGGTGTGAGAAATATAAAAATATTATAATTAAAATATTATTTATGGATAATAAACCTAAATAATAGTGTAATATATGGTGAGAACTCTAAAAAAAAGAAATAAATTTTGTGAGATGAATCAAAATGATAAAAGTGAACTATATTTTTATTGCAAATAGTAGAATATTATTCATCCGTCTTGTAATGAGAATCTGGAGTTCAATTATTGGTATTGTTTCTTGAATTAAGAATTGCAATAATCTATGATAAGATAATGTGTTGTGTTTTTCTTTCCCAAACACGTTGCTGGCTGTTTGCTCACCACAGAGCTTATCAGAAAGATAATCTTATTAACTAGTACTAATTGGACAAATGGACAAATCGGTGGTATCAAATTGTTGGTTTGTTGCTAAATTTTAGTGAATCTTTCACCGACTTTTATCATGTCTCTATAATTTTATGAAAGTTAATAAGTTAAAGGATGAGTGTTAGGTCCATTTGCTCTTCAATTTAATGAAAATAGTAAGGTAATGAAAGTTGAAGTAAGATGTGAATTAAAGGTTTAATTGAGAGCCATCACCATTAACCACTATACATACTAATCATTCACGGAATTTTATAAAACTTAATTGAGATTTTACCAAAAATTTACTGTATTTGAATGGTTTAGATTGGAATGATGTAATAATAGAGACACGTGTCGTTCCGAATTCTGGCATCTCCTCGACCACCATTAAATTTTCTTCCTCTGACATCAGCATAATTGCCACTCACGAGGAAAGTTCATTGACGCCGAAAAAAGTCTTACTTTCATTTTCAAAGTTAAGGTGACCAATTCAACTTATATTTCCATATTTCACTTTCTATTTTATCATTAAAAATAATATTATAAATTTGCTAGCAGTTAAGTTAGACGCCTATATATGCAACATCAATTTACCAATCATAGCAATTCAAGGTAAATGAAATATATTTTCCATGAATAGTAGCAAAATACACAATTTATGAACTTGGTAAAATAAAGAGCTCAAAACGAATTTTGCTCTAATCACTCAAAAACTTATTCATGGGCAATCTTGAATCTCATTAGTAAATTATTAATATACTACATTCCGTCCTTTAAAAATAGACCACATTTGTCATTTTACGATGTCCCTTAAAAATATATCAATTCTATTTAAGAAATTTTTATTCTTTTATTTTTTCTTTCCGTCTTTCTTTTACTTTATCAATTATATATTAAAATTTATATAATTTTAAATATTATTTTTTACAACAGATCGAGTATTAATAACTTAAATAAATGCCTTAAATAAGAAAGTTTACCTTTCTGGTTACTGCAAGTGGCGCCAAGTGCATCAATACTCTACAAACATAACAATTACTTACCACTCCATTACACTAATTTTTGTTTCTTTAAATTGCACGCAACGTCCGGCAAAGTAGTAGAAGATAACTTTTGAAATAATTAATCCCAAATTTTAGTAAAGTTGATTCAAATATATTCATAAGATAGAAATACAGATAAAAATGAGTTAAATAAAAACTTGAGTAAGTTGGTGTAATGATCAAGATTCGTCGAATAAACTAAACATTTGTAGCTTTATTTACTTAATTATAAACATATAATCTCACATAATTTGTACTAGAATTTTTTTTATACCACTATCAAAATCTAATTTATAAGGTGATAGTGTAGTATTTCACACTTTATATGATGATTGATATAATGAGACTATATTGCTAGAATAGATTGGTTATTAAATTAATAGTATAAATATAATAAATTTACATGTAATAATTAAAAAAAAAAAAGTTAGATAGTTACGAAAGTATGCCGACTTTAGCCAGCGGGCTCCTTGAAATATCCAGTTTTCAATTTTCATAATTGAAATTCCAATTCTACCCTAACTTTTTTCCTTTATATATTAGGCGTCTCACCCTCATCTAAAACTCACAAAGTAATCCCAAGAGAAATAGAGAGCCGCTGCAGAAGATTTTTGAATACAAAAAATTTTCTGCAGCATTTCTACCCCAACAAAAATGGCTCGCTCTTTCTCCAACGCTAAGACTGTTTCTGCTCTACTCTCAAATATCATCTCCAGGTATTTATTTATAATCAATCTGGTAATTGTTGGTTAATTATCGTGGAACAAATATAAGTATGAGTGAAATTTGTTTTTTAATGCAGGAGGGGATTCGCACAAGCAGCTGCATCGCAGAGCAGCTTGCGGGGCAGGGCTCCGAGCGTGATGCTGAAGAAAGGATCGGAAGAGTCCGGTAAGATCTCGTGGGTGCCCGACCCGAAAACCGGATACTACCGACCCGAAAACCACGCCAAGGAGATCGACGCAGCCGAGCTTCGGGAGATGCTCGTTAAGAACAAGACCCGTCGGAGCTAGATCCGATCCGATTGGATGATGCGGGTTCTTTCAAGCAGAGCTGAATCTACTGCAGCTGATGATCTTCTCTCTCTGCTCTGTTTTCCTGAGAGACTGAAACGAGTATGACCTTATGTGTTTATGTTGAAATGAAATTAATGTTGAAATGAAATCTACTAGTATTTCGTAATTGTCCATTTTTCTTGTGATTGGCTTTTTGTTCTAGGGATTTTACTTTTACGTATTTTTCCTACGAAAAGGGATTTTATATCCATGTCATTTGCTAATAATTAACGCATAATTTATAAATCTATTACACGATTAGTCACTTCTCAGTTGGTAATAATTTTTTTTTTAATTGCGGGTTTTATTCTTACTTTCAAATATGGGGATATATTAATCAAAAGTAAATAGTAACTTACAGCTAATATTTACTTAAATATTAATATATGTATAGGTCGTAAGCGCCAATTAATATCATCTCTCCTCTATCCTATTGTCACACATTTTCCTTTCTGAAAAGTAATAATACATTTCTAAAAATAAAGATAGCATTCCCTCAATTTTGACCTCTTCTCTTAATTTATTCATTCTACTCGATCACAAAATAACATTACATAAAATTTTGCATCGAAAAAGAAATGTCTCACTTCTAGGATGGGACAGAGGAAGTATTAGGCTACACAAATAATGGTTACAAGTTCCTCAAATGATCGAAATTGTGTATTTCCTAGTAAAACTATTAAATCCTAAAAAACTTTCATAGTATATTCCATCCATTGGTCGAACTTGTAGCACATTCCCATTTACTACTTTATCTGTGTGGTCTAAGTTAACCTATTTAGCTCACTCATTCACCATTCCCCACTCGATTGAGGTCATGTGTCTACACCACTCGAATCGTGAGTCTTTGATTGTCGATTGCGAGACGATTATCAAAGAGTCGCTTAAATGACAATCCTCACACACCAACCGTTCAATACACTGAGTGAGTTTAAACGGTGAAGGTCCTGACAAATGTCATCCTTTGAAAAAGTGTCGACGCTAAATTGGTACTATGTGGTTTCGGTTCACATGTCAGAGGAGTTTCTGACATTCCTTGAGTGATTCAAAGTGTCCCGAGTATTCTGTAAGGATTTTCCATGGTGAAACCATTCGTGTGTTACGGGTTTCTGATTTCTTTATAGATAAATAAACATAAAATTTTAAACTCATTCTTATGGTGGATTCAAATTTTAAAATTATTGGTCTTTTCTTGTTTCTAAAATATGACATATAAACAGTTCCTTCTTGTTTTAGAAAATTTGGAGATGCTTTGAGAAAATGAAGAGTCCTCAAAAGAAGAAAAATAAGAGGAAGATATAAAGAGAAATTTGGAGTACTAATTTATAGCTGAAAATTGCAATTTTTACTTAGTTATGATGGGCCGATTACAAGACAAACAATATGTAAAATATATTTTTCTGTAATAAAAGAAAATATATGTGCGATGGTCAAATAATGAATTTTATTCAAGATTTGGGCTAG